>NC_079190.1:400598224-400750724 GCF_029499605.1 Hyla sarda | reverse complement strand
GGAGTGAGTGCAATGCTATTAGAGGTGTTTGCTCTCCATATCCTGATCCAGGGCTCATAACCAAAGAAACGATAAACATTGGGATGCCCTGATTGCCAACACTAAGCAGATGTCTCCGAGCAAATCACTTTACTGGTACAATCAGGAGCTGATAAAGCATCATAAATTCCATATGGCTCATTTAATACACAACAGCTTCCAGCATTAGGTGGGGGGGTGATAGGGCCCCCTCTTTTTGTTGACACATTTCTCCATTGTCAAACAGGGATGTGACAGCAAAGTCTGTGGATCTAGTACCAGAGGGGCAGTCGTGGGAAAGTCAACTCACTTAGGATCACGAAATATTATTCTAGTGGGTGATGGGATTATGTGGATGCTGATATAACTTATGTTTAGAATTAAGTTATTGACACGTACAGTATAGATATACAAAAATTATATATATATATATATATATATATATATATATATATGATCAAGATTTGGTTTAAATATATATATATATATATATATATATTTAAATATATATATATATATATATATATATATATATATATATATATATATATATGTATGGTCAAGATTTGGTTTAAGTATATATATATATATATATATATATATATATATATATATAGTCAAGATTTGGTTTAAATATATATATATATATATATATATATATATATATATATATCTATATATGGTCAAGATTTGGTTTAAGTATATATATATATATATATATATATGGTCAAGATTTGGTTTAAGTATAAATATGTAATTTGATTTACGGTTGTATTGAACTGTTACAATTTAAAATTAATTCAAAAGATTAAAAAAAAAGTTTTTTTATTTTTATTTTTATTTTAGCAGGATCTCGTTTTCTAATGTTTGTTTAATTTGAGCTTTATTTAATAATGTAGCCCAATAAGATGAAATAGTAAAAGTGTAGTAAAAAGGACACAACAATAAAGTAGTTGTTATCTCCTGTTAGAGACGGTGATGGTAGGAATATTGCCGCATTGTATACACACCGACACGTAGCTGATCATTTACCACACATGTTGCGGAGCAGAGAGCACTGTGTGGAGTTTATAGGGCGGTAATGGGGATTTTACGAGCAGGTTTAATAGGCGATCGCCATCCTGCGACTGTCATATACACAGCATCCTTCTCACTATTTATCACCATTATCAGTTGTGATACTTCATGGATTCATTTCATACAGTGCAATGATCCTGCAGGGAAGGGGACACCAGATACAGCACATTCTAGCTGTCTTTCCATCTGTCTGTATATATATATATATATATATATATATATATATATATATATATATACACATACACACATACATATGTATTTTTATATATATATATATATATATATATATATATTTGTGTATTTATATATATATATATATGTGTGTGTATTTATATATATGTGTGTGTATGTATATATATATATATATATATATATATATATATATATATTCTGAGTTTTGATTGATAGGTATTTGGTTTATACATCATTTTACTTTGATTTACATGTATTTTTGTGTGTTTTTATATTGATAGTTTAATAACTCTGATAAAGGATAATAAACATTTACCGGGCATAGCCTCCTAAATAGACCATATAACAGTGATGAATAAATACATATAAATTAAATTAATATAGGCAGGTGTGAAGCAGTGTTGGCTCCTTTTCATTGCTGGGCGCTCAGTGCAGCCGCATCAGTGTGAACACAGCTCTGCAGCACACGCCGCTTTATACTACTTTGCTGCAATGCCATTATGTGCGACTGTAATATAACATGCTGTACTGCAGTGTTTCCCAACCAGGGAGCCTCCAGCTGTCGCAAAACTACAACTCCCAGCATGCCCGGACAGCCGAAGGCTGTCCGGGCATGCTGGGAGTTGTAGTTTTGCAACAGCTGGAGGCACCCTGGCTGGGAAACACTGGACTAGACTGTAATATAGTATGCTGTACTGCAGTGTTTCCCAACCAGTGTGCCTCAAGCTGTCCATGCTGGGAGTTGTAGTTTTGCAACAGCTGGAGGCACCCTGGCTGGGAAACACTGGACTAGACTGTAATATACTATGCTGTACTGCAGTGTTTCCCAACCAGGGTGCCTCCAGCTGTTGCACAACTATAACTCCCAGCATGCTGGGAGTTATAGTTTTGCAACAGCTGGAGGCACCCTGGTTGGGAAACACTGGAGTAGACTTTAATATACTATGCTGCACTGCAGTGTTTCCCAACAAGGGTGCTTCAAGCTGTCCATACGGGGAGTTGTAGATTTGCAACAGCTGGAGGCACCCTGGTTGGGAAACACTGGAGTAGACTGTAATATACTATGCTGTACTGCAGTGTTTCCTAACCGGGGTGCCTCCAGCTGTCCATGCTGGGAGTTGTAGTTTTTCAACAGCTGGAGGCACCCTGGTTGGGAAGCTCCTGACCAGACTGTAATATACTATGCTGCAGCTATATCCTGCACTGTAATATATCCCAGCCGCCGGTATATTCTTCTGGACTACAACACTTAGCAGCCGCCGGTATATTCTTCTGGACTACAACACTCAGCAGCCGCCGTCCATTGGAATCAATTACCAAGAATGAATGTAAAATAGGAATTTAAGAATGATCTCTGCGATCGGTTTGAGTTAGACGAACTGTATGTGCACTGTATGAGATTATAGATCGATCGATAGATAAATAGATGGAGATACGTGCTGAATTAAAAATATTAGTATATGCACATAATAATTATATTATTATTATTATAATCATTATTATGTTCACAGTATTTTAGTGTGCCTTCACTTTCTATCAATCTAGTCTTTTTTAATTAATTTTTTTATAGTTACATATCTAGATATAGCTTATAGAACTAGTAGAAGACTTGGAATAAATCCGATCTTATCTGCCTTTTCAGGTATGGTTCCAAAACCGAAGAGCCAAATGGAGGAAAAGGGAGAAGGCAGGTGCCCAGACCCATGCCCCAGGCTTGCCCTTCCCGGGCCCTCTGTCCGCCAGTCACCCGCTGAGCCCCTACCTTGATGCCAGCCCATTCCCTCCACACCATCCTGCCTTGGACTCTGCCTGGACCGCCGCTGCCGCTGCTGCTGCCGCCGCCTTCCCTAGTCTGCCTCCACCTCCCGGCTCCACATCGTTACCCCCCAGCGGTACCCCACTAGGACTCAGCACTTTCCTGGGGGCAGCTGTGTTCCGGCACCCGGCCTTCATCAGCCCCGCATTCGGCAGGTAACTAGTCAGCACTACGTCATAGGATTGTATTATGACGTCACTGCAGGTAGTTCTGTTATGTATGTAGGTCAGATAGTTTAGGTATGGACATACGGTATGATCCTTCTATCCACCAGACATAGGTATAACAGTTGTTGGTTCAGGACTATAAACATGTTGTCTGGATTGCCCTTCTGCTACAATAAACATAATGAAAACCAGGCCCGAGTTGTGAATTGTTTTGATTATTGTAGAGAGAAATTAAAGGGGTACTCCGGTGGAAAACGTTTTTTTTTTAAATCAACTAGTGCCAGAAACCAGTTGATTTAAACAGATTTGTAAATGACTTCTATTCAAAAATCTTTACCCTTCCAGTACCTTTTAGCAGCTGTTTGCTACAGAGGAAATTCTTTTCTTTTTGAATTTCTTTTTTGTCTTGTCCACAGTCCTCTTTGCTGACACCTGATGCCCGTATCAGGAACTGTCCAGAGCAGGAGAAAATCCCCATAGTAAACCTATGCTGCTCTGGACAGTTCCTGACATGGACAGAGGTGTCAGTAGAGAGCACTGTGGACAAGACAAAAAAAAAAATTAAAAAAAGAAAAGAATTTCCTCTGTAGCATACAGCTGCTAATAAGTACTGGAAGGGTAAAGATTTTTTTTTATTTTTATTTTTTAATAGAAGTAATTTACAAATCTGTTTAACTTTCTGGCATCAGGTCATAAAAAAAAAAAAAAAAGTTTTCCACCGGGATTATAAAATACATAATAATTCCAAATAACCAGTGACCTATCAGGACCTGGAATGCATACAGTACCATAGTAGACCAACTAGACCAACAGCCCCAGGTTGGCTGCCAGAAAGTAATAAAATAAACAACAAATACCATTGTCACCAGGCCTACAGGACTATCTCATTTATTTGGTTACATTGTTCCATTTCCAGTCATATTTCATTGGCTACTGATAAAAATGATTCACAGTCATATTTTTAGACATAGATATGTAAAATAAAGTAGTGACTCTGGGGGTAGATATATTATCAGACTTCCTGCCATTATTCCCATAACCTGCAGACACCATCTTCAGATTGTTACCTACAGGAGACAGACTATAGGTTCAATGTCCCTCTTCTGGCCATGTCCCCCCCCCATGTGCCTGTTCTACCTACACTCCAGCTCATATAGGAATGTTTTGCAGAATTTGGGTGAAAGATCCATTGTAGCTTCCTAAATAGTTCAGTTCATGGTTTTATTAACAAATGGAAGTAGAATTGTATATGTACTTAACCCTATAATGGGGTCTAAATCACTCCCAGCAATGTTAAACCAACAATGGAGTACCCAAAAAAATATAATGTACAATGGGGAGGTGCCTTTGGGTGAAAGATCCATTGTAGCTTCCTAAATAGTTCAGTTCATGGTTTTATTAACAAATGGAAGTAGAATTGTATATGTACTTAACCCTATAATGGGGTCTAAATCACTCCCAGCAATGTTAAACCAACAATGGAGTACCAAAAAATATAATGTACAATGGGGAGGTGCCTTTAGGCACCTCCCCATTGTACATTATATTTTTTGGTACTCCATTGTTGGTTTCATGGTTTTATTGCAGCCATTTTATTGTCAGAAAAGAAAACAATATTCTGTAACCACAAGTCCATGGGTCATCTAGCTGTCTTTCTGTGGGAATTGTCTTTTCTCAGTTTATAAAGCCCAATATATGGTGGAGTGAGAGCAGTGAGGCTCTTGGGCAAACAGTGATATCTGTAGGTCATATTTGGGTTTTTTGTCATGCCCCCCCCCCCCCCCTATATTTGGATCTGCAACTTGTCAATAAGTTTGGAGCTTCATTTATTCATTTTCTGTGATAGGTCTGTGATACTTTTATTTAACATATGTAACAATATTGACAGTCTAGTGCTACATTTGACATCCACCATCCTTCTGTCTATAGAGGAATGGCCTGTTATTATATTTTTATACAAGTAGGGGCTATGTTTTCCTTACAGTTTTGGATGTCCCTGAGCCATATTCATAGCCTGATTCCTGAGCCCCTCTTTCTGTGACCCCCTCTCACTGGAAACAGGGCAGTGGATGAATCTCCAGCTCTTGTCATTGCTCAGGGCTCTGCTGTACACTATAGTATCTCTCAGGAGCAGAGCCAAGAGTCTTTAAATATCACAGCAAGGAAGCTGATGATCACAAGCCTGGCTAATGGAGAGTCTAGAAATCTCCCTGTGTCTCCTGGGCCTGTCACCTGTATTTTGGTGGCTTCTCTGGGTAGAGCAGTAACACAACTATAGCGAAGTATAATTGCTCTTGTCATTCAGCTGGGATTCCAGGTCGCTGATGGGGATTTGACATTTAGCTGAAAGGGGGAAAAAATAGTAAAAAGTATTACATCCAGTTACAGAAGGAGCTCTCCATAGAGGAACATAGAACCTAAAGTCTGTGAATGATTTTACAACAATAATACAATAATAGCCACTGCAAATGCTTCATAGGATGCAAACGATTTTATATACAAGTGATGGCAGCAGATAGCATTTCTATGTATATATATATATATATATATATATATATATTAATAAGTCATCAGACAGGCCCATTCATGTCACTTCATCATAGAAATGCTCTGCTGAAGTCCCTTGCATATATATATATATATATATATATATATATATATATATATATATTTTAATATATGAATATATATATATATTAGTTTGATAACGACTATAATATGTAGCTTCCCCCTAAAACTGACCAAACATGTAAAAAAAAAAAAATAATATATATATGTGTCCATCAAAATTACAATTAACGTTTACATAATTAAAACAGCTAGATCTCTTGCCAGGGATTTTTTGTACATTGCTACAGATACCCTCCTAATCGGATGAATGGATTATTTAGTAGAAGAATTTTTGTCAGTTAATCGGTTAAAATAGATAATAACCCTTTGTCATAAAAATCCTCTGTATCTACGAATTTTCCTTTGCCCCATTATAAAAATAGAAGGATAACAATCTTGGGCTATGTGCACACACATCATTTTGGTCTTCTTGATGGCCCTTATTTTGGACAGTATTTTTTTTTTTTTTTTACCAAAACAAGTGGATACAAAATAAAGAAAGAGGTAGCTTTCCATGAAAGTTTTTCTCTGTATGGTTCTACTTTTGTTTTTAGTAAAAAAAAATAAAAATAAAAAAAATCATATCTATCATATCTATCTATCTATCTATCTATCTATATCTATATATCTATATTTTTTCTATATATATATATATATATATATATATATATATATGTCATTATCTTGGCCTTTGGCCAATATATATATATGTATATATGTATATGTATATATATATATATATATATATATATATATATATATATATTTATACACAGACACATGTAACAGTTTCAACTGCAATATATATATATATATATATATATATATATATATATATATATATATACATATAGGCCAAAAGGAATGATTAAAATAAGGACCAAAATAATGACCTTTTCCTGGCAATTTCCTCCTCAACCTTACCACAATGCCATTTATATATATTACGTGAGCACCATGGCCATACAAATGGCATGGCTCTGGAGTCTTTCCTTTATAGAGTGTTTTCCAAACAGTGTGTCTCCAGCTGTTGCAAAACTACAACTCCCAGCATGCCCGGACAGCCGAAGGCTGTCCGGGCATGCTGGGAGTTGTAGTTTTGCAACAGCTGGAGACACACTGTTTGGAAAACACTCTATTAAGGAGAGATAACCCACAAAAGTCAAATAGGAATATTATAGGTGCCATTCTAAGAAGGTCCCTGAAAACTCCAGGACCACTTACCTACATCCTGAAAAAAAATATATACTTTCATCATATCTTGCTATATACTTGGTATCAGAAGGTATCTTTTTTTACCACCATTGCTATAAATACACACACTGCAAACAATAGAGAGATTTACAAATGCAATTAGACATGTTTGGTGGTGTAATTGCGGATAAATGGCAACTGCTATGTTTATCCATGTTCCCTGGCATTGCTCCCACGGCAGGTGTGGAGGTAGTCGGGATGTAGTCGGGAAGTTGTCTTTCTTGTTACATTGTCTGCTCTGTACACCATGCATTGCCCGTGAACCTGACACTGTCCCTTTGCTCTGCAGGCTCTTCTCCACCATGGCTCCCCTGACTAGTGCTTCCACCGCCGCAGCTCTTCTTAGACAGCCCAGCCCTGCTGTGGAGAGTGTAGCGCCATCTGGCGGCTTATCAGACCCAGCCACAGCCGCAGCGGACAGACGGGCGTCCAGTATAGCAGCCCTCAGGCTCAAAGCTAAAGAACACGCAGCACAGCTAACTCAGCTCAACATCATCCCCGGGAACAGCACAGGGAAAGAGGTCTGCTAAGTCCCTTCCCTTCCCCCCCACCCCAAAATCACCAAGCAAGACCAAATGGAGGGCAAGGAACACAGCCGAGGACCACAGACTATAGGACTGTGCTAGAAGAGTCATGGAGGGTCCTTGTCTCAAGTAATAATCAGTGTACTACATTATGCAGCCCCAGAGCAGTAACCTTGGTACTCTATGACGTCACTGTTGACTCCCCATGCTCTGCGTGACGTCACATTACTGCTGCAGTTAAGCAAAAAGGGAAATAACAAATATATATATAAATATATATATATAAAAAAAAAAAAAATCCCCAGCCAGTTTTATTTCTTCTATTGTTTCTTGGACATTCCCTAACTTGTGATCTTTAACCCTGTCTCATCAGGATCGCCTCTATTTATGCAGGACTTATGCCACTGATCCACTAAAACTTAGGTGAACGATCTAGTCAGTGCACTTACCAGAGATGTATATCTGTATTGTGTTCTTTTCTTTTAGCTTAAACCAACCAAGGTTCTTTTTTTTTTTTTTTTTTTTTTGTTCTTTTATTTTTCTACCAAACCAAAGGGAAATGAACTGTCAGATTTATGGACTGTTGAAGTCACTAAACTGTGATTACTGATTCTGTACATAATAACATTGTTATAAAAAAAAAAAACACACACAAAAAAAAAACCATAAGGAAAAAAGAGCTTTGTATATTTGAAATGTTATAAAAAGAATTGCACTCAGTGTAGTGTTGTAAGTTTGTCGAACTGTAGAATTCTATCTGTGTTGTAGATACCACAAGGTTCCTAGCACAAATATTTATGTAAAAAACCCTTTATTTAACTTATTAACTGTAGAGCTTTCCAAACCTTTAAATCAATGCTACCTGTGTAATGTTGTCTTATTGTCATCATTTTTTTCCAGGCTTTCCTATTGGAAAGTGTGCCACCCAGAATAATAAAAAAAAAAACAAAAAACAAAACAAAAACAATCAAAAAAAATATAAGAACAAAACAAAACACAGCTATATGTTTAACTAAACCTGAAGCCTTTTTGATGTGTGTGAATGTAAGGAGTGTGGTTGTCACCTAGCCTGATGTATGGGGGGATATTACTGATTTCTCTACATTTTTAAGGAGTTGTCTATTTTATGACATTAATCCTGTCTTTTCACCTGGCAGTTTTTTTTTAATTCATTTTAATTTTGCCACCACAAAGCAAGAAGTGTATTGAAAAGGAATAGGAAATATGAAGGACTTACATTTCTCCTTTCTGCTGGATCCATTTCTGGCCCAAAAACTACAGATGCAATTTTCCAAAAAAAAAAACAAAAACAAAAAAAATACCATGTGGAAACACAGCCAAAGGAGGCTGCTTATAATTCTCTCTTAGGCTAAGTTTCCACTTGGTTTTTTCTCTGGCAGTTTTTGGAAAACTGTCACTACAGTTATTGAGCCAAAGTCAAAAGTGGATCCATAAGGGAGGAGAAGTGTAAGTCCTTCCTTTATATGTCCTATTCCTTTTGAATACATTTCTGGTTTTGGCTCAAAAACTGCAGTGGCAGTTTTCCAAAAACTGCCAGAAAAAAAAAAAAAAAAACAAGTGGAAACTTAGCCTTAGGGTATGTTCACACTGATTAATATTTGCACGGAATTCTCACTGAAAAAATCAGCTCAGAAATAACTTTTTTTCCGCACGGAAATCAGTGTGGAATTCAGCGTGGCAGAGGATTTTTTTTGCGCAAATTCTGCATGAATTGTGTGGCGGACTGAACATTTTTTTTTACATTGAGTTCTATGGGGTTAGGACGCGAATTCCGCATGAAGAAAGAACATGTTCATTCTTCATGTGACAGAATTCAGTGACAGAATTCCGCTAGCGGAAATTCCTCAGTGTGAACGGAGGAGCAGAAATTGAATTACATGCTATGGGGTTTTTCACTACTGAATGAATTGGAGAGGAATAAGCGAGCAGAATTACTTGCGGAAATTCCTCTCCAAACCTTCAGCGTGAACATACCCTAGGGTCTATTCACACGTACAGTATTGATGCGCAGATTTGATGTGCAGGATTTCAAGCTGTGTTCAGTTTACATTGAAATCTGTAGCAGAAAATCCTGCGCGCCAAATCTGAGCATCAAATCTGCACAGAATACTGTATGTGTGAATAGACCATTCAGATACCCCAGTCAATAACATCAGTTGGGTTCCCAGGCTCAAAGGCAAACATGATCTTCTTTTAAAGGGATACTCCGCTGCTCAGCGTTCCAAACGCTGGAGCCAGCGCTGGGAGCTCGTGACATCATAGCCCACCCCCGCATGACATCACGCCCCGCCCCCTCAATGCAAGTCAATGGGAGGGGGCGTGACGGCTGTCACGCCCCCTTCCATTGACTTGCATTTAGGGGGCGGGGCGTGACATCATGATGGGACGGGGCCATAACGTCACGAGCTCCCAGCGCCAGCTCCAGCGTTCGGAACAGTTTGTTCCAAACGCTGAGTAGCGGAGTACCCCTTTAACTCCGGTTAGTGCATCCATCAGTCAGGACCAGCGGTAGGACCTTCATCCTTTTGACTATTATGATAAATGTATCACTGAAGGTACCACATTGGGTGTTCATACTGAAGGAATTCAAGTGTAAACTATGATTATCATTTTATAATTAGAAAACATCCCTGCATAATTACTTTGGGTCATTGTCAGATCTTATATACATGACAATATCTTTTGTGATCATCCAGGTATTATGTACTCTTGTATCTTTAAAGGGGTACTCCTGTGGAAAACAATTTTTTTCTTAAATCAACCGGTGCCAGAAAGTTAAACTCGTTTGTAAATTACTTCTATTTAAAAATCTTAATCCTTCCAGTACCTATCAGCTGCTGTATACTACAGAGGAATTTCTTTTCTTTTTGAATATTTATTTTTTTCAGTCTGATCACAGTGCTCTCTGCTGACACCTCTGTCCATATCAGGAACTGTCCAGAGCAGGAGAGGTTTGCTATGGGGATTTGCTCCTGCTCTGGGCAGTTCCAGACATGGACAGAGGTGTCAGTAGAGAGCACTGTTGTTAGACTGAAAAGATATAAAAGAAATGCTGTGAAGCATACAGCAGCTGATAAGTACTGGAAGGATTAAGATTTTTAAATAGAAGTAATTTAAGTCATTTACAAATCTGTTTAACTTTCTGGCACCAGTTGATTTTTTTTTTTTTTTTTTTTTTTATTGTTTTCCACCAGAGTACGCCTTTAACACTCTCCCATTATAATATAAAAACTTTGTGTTTGGAGTGAAGTATCATGATATAGACATGCATAATAAGATTACAAGATACAAATACACAATAAAAATATGTCTCAAGGATAATATTAAACAGAGGACCAAATCATCTCACTGGTTTGCCATATTCTAGTAGTCACTGACTGGCACATTGTATGTATACCCTCCACATAATTGGTGTAATAACATGATAAATGTATCACAATGTTATTATTGCTTACGCCTTTCTTTACATAAGCTGAAAATTGTTGAAGTTCTTGATATTTTGGGGAGGGAGAACAATGCATGAGCCCCACTTTATCTGAAGGCATTTATTGGTTATCTATTTAGATCATTGGTCCCCAAACTGTGGCCCTCCAGATGTTGCAAAACTACAACTCCCAGCATGCCTGGACAGCCAACGGCTGTCCAGGCATGCTGGGAATTGTAGTTTTGCAACATCTGGAGGGCCACAGTTTGGGGACCACTGAGGCTGGGTTCACATCACGTTTTTGCCATACTGTCTTCAATCCATTTTTCTAAAGAAAACCGTATGGCAAAAAAAACGGATGGAACAGTATGGAAAAAAGTAAACTGTATGCCTTTTTAAACAGTTTACTGTTCTTAAAAGTGCATACAGTTCCGTCCGTTTTTATAGAAAAAAAAAACCATAAGTTTTTGAAAATGTTGTCCATTTTTAATGGGAGGGGTCTTGGGTGGGAACTTTAGGATGCAAATGCGCATGTGCAACATAAAAACTGTACATGTTTTCCCGTATGGAACCGCATACATGTGCGTTTCCCATTGACGTCCATGTTAAAAAAAAACATATGCGGTTGCAGTACGGTTTTTAAACCGGAGTCAAAACCGTGGTTGACCATGTTTTTTGTCTCCAGTTTAAAAACCGTACTGCAACCGCATACGTTTTTATTTTTAACATGGACGTCAATGGGAAACGCACATGTATACGGTTCCATACGGGAAAACGTATACGGTTTTTACTTTGCACATGCGCATTTGCATCCTAAAGTCCTCACCCAAGACCCCTCCCTTTTAAAATGGACAACATTTTCAAAAACTTATGTTTTTTTTTCTATAAAAACTGACAGAACTGTATGCTCTTTTAAAAACTATATACTGTTTAAAAACGCATACGGTTTACTTTTTCCCATACTGTTCCATCCTGTTTTTCTTTAGAAAAAACGGATTGAAAACAGTATGGCAAAAACGTGATGTGAACCCAGACTGATTTAGATCTTGCTACACATGCAGAACAATTATTGGACATATCAGTAAATTGGTCCTCTATTATTGGATTTAAACTCAGGAAAATGAGAAAAATTCCTAAAAAATCAAAACCTAAATCATCTTGATTATGATCTAGCTGCGGAGACTGAGCCCCAGATGACAAGACCTGCTTTTATGTGTCCAATATTAAACAAAAGGGCAATATTATTCTGTGACAGAAGTACCTTATGTCACAGAAAAAAAAATAACATTTTGGACAGAGTGACGGACAGAAAAAATGCCATATCTGATACATGGAAATTATATAGGCACATTATGTTCTTTAAACTGCTCCCTTGAAAGATATCATTGTCTCTGCTGACAGTCCCGTGGCTGCCTAGCTTATAGGCTGGGTAATGTCTATTTTCTGCCTTGCAGCAATCAGTTCTATTTTATGTTCAGTTTATTTTTAAGTGTTCTTATTGTTTGCTGGGGAAAAAAATCACTAGGGTCTAATTTAGTCACATAAGCTGTAGAACATCCAAAATAACAAACTGTCTTCGGTGTTAGGAATCAAAAAGAAACTTTAGGGATGCCTGATAGTTGCAAAATATTCATCTTCTTATACCCTTTCACCTGGACAAAACAGGTGGGACATCACCTGCTTATGGCTATGTGATAGCCTGGGGGATGTAGGGTATGGGGAGTGTAGCTGTGCGGTGACTAAAGGGTGTTTGTTAACCCTTGCTATTTATGACGCCAGGGTGAGGGCTAATCAGCAATGCTTGTCCTACCGCCACCCTTCCCAAGAGCGATAGGGAGGTAGATAATAATGGAATGTCCACAACCGGAGAGTTTTCTGAAACAAGTTTAACTTTTACTGAAGATTTTCTGCAAGCTTCATAAACGGAACAGTCTCTATGCACACAACTGCTTTCTTTGGAGATTGACAAAGGTTGGGACTTTAGCAATTTAGAGTTTTTAAGGTAATATGCGCTGTTCCACTGGATTTAGGGGATTTAGTTGCAGCCCAGTAGTCACGCTAGCTTTAGTGGGGGGTAGTTTAGAACTCACAGTTTTAGTTCAGCTGAGGCCGGTAGGTTTTCAGGCCTAGCGTGTCTTTGAAAGTTGCGCAGTCTGGGACCCACCAGAGCAGCAACCCAAGAGAGCGATAATTGTCTACAGCTCCCTTATATGGGCAGGGGCTGGACTAGTGCTAATTGGTCATATACTGATGTCAATCACCATTACAACGGATTATGGGTAACAGGTGACCCAAGACCTCCAAAGGTCCTCCAACATACCATAGAGGATATCAATATGGTCACATGACTGAAGGTCCTGCGACGCTAAACAAGGTAAGTACTATACATTATATTAAATATACGTTATTATGGAATATGTACAGGTATAAACGTTATATAATTAGAGGGCGACTAGGGGCTTTTTCAACTGAGGGATCCTACCTGAGCGTAGTTACTCTGACTTTGGGGACCTCTACACTAGGTATGCTATGCAATACGATACCGGGACACCACAGCTACAAGTGTGACAAGTCAATGTGCCTAGTAGATAGATGCAAGGGCATACATACCATTGAGATCATGATGTTACTATGGTACCTTTAGATAGAAGGGGCCCAGCCCTGGATGGTCCGATTCCCTTTGCTGTTGAGTGCTGAGAGGCAAGAAGGTGAAGAATTGGCAAAAGAGACTTGGAAAGGGTGCAGAGTGTGAAACCAATGCTAAGATTATCTGTCTGACAAAACCTGGTACCATAATGGGGCCACCACTTTTTTATGTTCACAAATGCACAAATGAATGTATGAAGGAGGACAAAGAAATGTCAAACAAGGGGAAACATGGGTTAGTTGAAATTAACGAAAATATACATAGAATTAGAAATTTCTAGAAATAGAAAATGAGCCCAATTACCTGTGAGTCTCATGGTCCACCCTGCTACATAAGACCACACAACTTTACATGAATGCCATATGCTTTAAACATGGTGGTGAAGAACACCAGATGAGACTTGGCGTTGTTCAGAAGGATGGGCTGTATTCTGCAACGGTTGTGCTCAGGGTTGTAGATTACAGTGTGTATACTGTACATACTGAGAGAAACCGGCACTTTTAAGCAAGGAATAAAGATACCGTAATATCGGCAATAGACAATGATGGCAAAAGGTAGCGTTTGTAATCCACAAGGTGGTGGCGCATAAACCCAGAAAAAAACAAAAGAAATTATGCACAAAGACAAAATAAGGATGCACTTACCGGTCGTCCTCCGGAGCTGGTATCTGTGTCTCTCCCTTCCTCCATTGACGATGTAGCTGTGCCTTAGTTAATAAACTTCACCCAGCTTTTCCACGAACGACCGGTGAGTGCATCCTTATTTCTTCTTTGCATAGATTACAGTGTGAACTATGTTGCTTCCCCAGATTGGCATCCACCAATTCATACATGACCTCCTCTATCTCCACTACAAACTGTATGACAAAAATGGATCAAATGAAACAGAAAATGTAGGGAAGACTCTCATATAGTGAACACCGGAAAAATGAAATAAGTGTCAGACATTATAGCATAGAACACAAGGATTATTAACACATTATACAATTATTTCCATCAAGCACTGACAGTTCCATCAGGCACAATATTTCAACTCACTTTAATATCATCTCTTACCAATTTAATTGTGTGTACATGGACTTCAGACAAGATCTTCCTTTCCCGCTAGTTCAATTTATTTCACAATTAGAAATATCGTGACTTTTTAAAAAGTTTCAATTCCTTATTCTGCTAAAAGAAAGAATTTTCTTAATGTTGTAAACTATCACTTTTTGCATAATGTTAATATGAATGATACAATGCTTTTGCAGAAAACAGAAGACAAGTATGGCTACTGACAACCAGGAACAAAATCTATAAAACAGACTTTATTGGTTGTGTTTCGGGGCCAGTTTTTTGTCTTCATCAGACCTTTGCTTTGAGATGCTGCTGCTTGGAAGCTGTAATGCTCTGGCAGGGCATTATTAGTGGTGCATCTACCATGAAGGTAGGGTATGTGACCGTCAAGTGGGATGGCAAACAAGGTGGCTGGTCAGGAACCAAATGGTGCACCCCTTAATCCACCCAGGGGATTATAATGTGGTTGATTTGGGTGCCTCAGGTCCCAAGGCCAGCGAGCACCACTTTTAGCACATATGAGCATACAGCTGAAACTTGGTGTAGGCCACAGACGGCTACAGGATGACCTGCCTACTGGGGAGTAGGGGCTACCTGGCAAATGGGGGCACTGCTTGACTGCTTTCCTAATGGGGAGAACTGCCTGCCTACTGGGGGAGGGCTACCTGTTTATTGGGGGAATACTTGCCTACTGGAGGGGTACCTGAATATTTGTGGAACATACCTGCCTTATGAGGAAATTGACCTGCCTAATGGAAAGACTAACTGCATAGTGGTGGAACTACCTATCTAATGAGGGAACTACCTAAATGCTGTGGGAGATATACTTAATAGGGAACTTATATACCTCATGGCGAACCTACTTATCTATCCATTTTTATTGTGTAGGTTTCTAATGGGGCATTTCTAATGTTTCAGGGACTATAGATAGGGAAGATGTATAGAGGTGTTGGAAAAGTAAGCAGTCTGTTATGATTTTCTACCACATTCTGCAGAAGAGAGTAATGGCTGGAAGAAATTGTCATATTGGTTTGGAGAACTAAAAGGAAAGAGAAGAGCTCCAAGAAGAAGCCATCCATGAGTCACTGGATATAACTGCACAGTAATCGCTTATTTGGTCTGTGGAACTGATATCTACTATCATATGGTCCCTTTATGGGGGGAATATTAGTTTGTATATAATGTGTTTTATTCAGTAACAGTATTGTTTGTTAGGAGTCGCTCCACGTTCAGACATGCTGGCCGTGGACGCACTCCTCCTCCGTTGCCCACCACTGCCCATACTGTGATTCGCATCCCGCGATGCGATCACATTCAGCCCTCCGCTCCTCACCTCCTTCGTCATCCCTGTGTGCTTCCTGCTTACCGGTGCATGTGTCCCCGCCTCCTGTGCCACATTACACCTCGGCTGCCTGTGTGGACGAGTCGTATCAGGGGTAGCGACCTGGGTGTCGCCTGCCACAGCAAGTCCATCCTGCTTTGCAGCGGGCTCTGGTGAAAACTAGCGGCACCTTAGACTCAGCTCCCTGGTACAGCACACGTCATCATCCACACACGTACAGCAGATCCACTTCATCGCCAGTCGTTACATGGCTATCCTAATCAGCCACTGTATAGCAGTATTATTTGTCCCATGTATACTGGTATAATTAGTATTATCAGTGTTGGTATACTGGTTGGTCAGTAACAGCATGGTGGTACTATTTATGGTAATATTTGCTCCTCGTATAATGGTATAATTTGGTAATTGTATGACTATTTTGTGATATATGGTACTATCATATGTACTAAATTTTCTTGTAGCTATGTTGTCTTGGAGATTTATACATATAATGGCCCTCATTTACAAAGAGTGTTGGGTGTTTACTAGTGTGAAATGTTGTTTATGAATTGCAGGATTCTACTCTATTAACTACATTTTCTGACCAGCTTTTTCTAGGAGGAAATTTCCAGCCATTTATTCACAGGATTTTATATGAATTCAATAGTAAATAAGTGCGGCTGTGAAACCACGGCTCTTTTCATGCTGACCACTACCCCTTTGCAACAGACCCCACCCCTTTTTCCGATTTGTCGGGTTTTCTCAGACATGTCAGACACTATGCACCAAAATAACTTGGAAAAATCCGACAAAAAATTATTGTTTTTAGCTTAGTAAATGAGGGCCAACATATATGTTTTTTTTTTTACGTTACCAAATGATGCATTTATCTTAGCCGTAGGCTATTACTTATAAATAGACACAAACAGAATAGACAGCACCAGGTAGTTGTATATTGTACTCTGTTTTTCATGATATGTACTAGGTGCTAGGGGTCTATAAGTAGTAAATCAGTATAGCTCCATAAACTATTTTATACAAAAAAGAGAGAAAGAACTCAAACAAAGAGCAATTGCTACTGATAAATATGCAAAATTTTATTTATATATCCAAAAAGTTAAAAAACGTCACACATTTGTGACTAAATGCAATAAAGATAAAATACCAGATGTATATATAAAGCAATACAAAATGAGATGTATCAGATACAGCCAAAAACACGTAGGTGGATCAGGTACAGCAATAGTAGTGATCACAATGGATATATATAGTGAGGTCAGGGAATGATGTAATATGGCTCTTATTCAACAAGAAGTAACCAGGGGTCCAAAAAGGGCCCCAGTATAATGTATGTGAGGGCTACCTGCTCTATCACATGACTAGTAGTATGAATAAGCCCAAAGTTAGTAAGTAATAAATAATTCAGTGATCCTCACTTACCCATAATGGATATATTTGGATGTAATCTGCTACCAAGTGCTTTGCCAAGTTTTTCAAGGTATTTGTTGAACTGTAAATGGTATCTTTTCTTATCCTCAATTCGGAATACCCTCTGCACCTTTTTTTGGGCTCTTCACTAAGTAAAAGCAATTATTTTATTTAAATAGCACCAACATATTCTGCAGCACTGTATAGAGATTTTCATCGCTCACATTGTCAATCTAAATCCTAAATTAAGGTATCAGGAAGAATATACAAGCTCCTTATAGATGTTGTCCTTGGTGGGATGTGAACTCAGGGTCCAGCGCTGCAACAGTGCTAACCACTGAGCCATCATGCTTCTTTGCAGTTTGAGGAACTTCAGTGTTGCCTTACAATATGGGTGGCATCACCTCCAGCAGATGTGTCTGTGGTCTTCCCTTCCTAATTCCTGAATATTAGAGCTTTTAGAATTACCAGTCGGGTCGGCAGTTTCTGGTTTTCTGTATTCAAAAAAATATAGAAATTAAACAAACATTCCCTTTAACCCCTTGGGGACGGAGCCCATTATGACCCTAAGGACGGGAGCATTTTTTGCAAATCTGACCACTGTCACTTTAAGCATTAATAACTCTGGAATGCTTTTACTTATAAATTTGATTCCGAGATTGTTTTTTCGTGACATATTCTACTTTATGTTAGTGGTAAATTTTCGGCGATACTTGCATCCTTTCTTGGTGAAAAATGCCATGAAAAATTTGAAAATTTAGCATTTTTATAACTTTGAAGCTCTCTGCTTATAAGGAATATGGATATTCCAAATACATTATATATTGATTCACATATACAATATGTCTATTTTATGTTTGCATCATAAAATTGATGAGTTTTTACTTTTGGAAGACACCAGAGGGCTTCAAAGTTCAGCAACAATTTTCCAATTTTTCGCAAAATTTTCAAAATCGGAATTTTTCAGGGACCAGTTCAGGTTTGAAGTGGATTTGAAGGGTCTTCTGGTTAGAAATACTTGATAAATGATCCCATTATAAAAACTGCACCCCTCAAAGTATTCAAAATGACATTCAGTAAGTGTGTTAACCCTTTAGGTGTTTCACAGGAATAGCAGCAGAGTGAAGGAGAAAATTCAAAATCTTCATTTTTTTACACTGGCATGTTCTTGTAGACCCAGTTTTTGAATTTTTATAAGGGGTAAAAGGAAAAAAATCCTCTCAAAATTTGTAACCCAATTTCTCTCGAGTAAGAAAATATCTCATATGTGTATGTCAAGTGTTCGGCGGGTGCACTAGAGGGCTCAGAAGGGAAGGAGCAACAATGGGATTTAGGAGAGTGAGTTTTTCTGAAATGGTTTTTGGGGGGCATGTCCCATTTAGGAAGCCCCTATGGTGCCAGGACAGCAAAAACCCCCACATCGCACACTATTATGGAAACGACACCCCTCAAGGAACGTAACAAGGGGTACGGTGAGCCTTAACACCCCACAGGTGTTTGACAACTTTTTGTTAAAGTCGGATGTGTAAATGAAAAAAAAATATTTTTCCACTAAAATGCAGGTTTTTCCCCAAATTTAACTTTTTTACAAAGGGTAATAGGAGAAAATGCCTCCCAAAATTTGTAACCCCATTTCTCCTGAGTATGGAAATATCCCATGTTTGAACGTCAAGTGCACTGCGAGCAAACTACAATGCTCAGAAGAGAAGGAGCGCTATTGAGCTTTTAGAGAGATAATTTGTTTGGAATGGAAGTCGGGGGGCCATGTGCATTTACAAAGCCACCCGTGGTGCCAGAACAGTGGACCCCCCCACATGTGACCCCATTTTGGAAAGTACACCCCTCACGGAATGTAATAAGGGGTACAGTGAGCATTTACACCCCACTGGCGTTTGACAGATCTTTGGAACAGTGGGCTGTGCAAACAAAAAAATAAAATTTTTCATTTTCACATACCACTGTTCCAAAAATCTGTCAGACTCCTGTGGGGCGTAAATGCTCACTGTACCCCTTATTACATTCCGTGAGGGGTGTAGTTTCCAAAATGGGGTCACATGTGGGTATTTATTATTTTGCATTTATGTCAGAACCGTTGTAAAATCAGCCACCCCTGTGCAAATCACCAATTTCGGCCTCAAATGTACATGGTGCGCTCTCATTCCTGAGCCTTGTTGTGCGCCCGCAGAGCATTTTACGCCCACATATGGGTATTTCCGTACTCAGGAGAAATTGCGTTACAAATTTTGGGGGTCTTTTTTTCCTTTTACCTCTTGTGAAAATAAAAAGTAAAGGGCAACACCAGCATGTTAGTGTAAAAATTTTTTTTTTTACACTAACAGGCTGGTGTAGACCCCAACATTTCCTTTTCATAAGGGGTAAAAGGAGAAAAAGCCCCCCAAAATTTGTAATGCAATTTCTCCTGAGTACGGAAATACCCCATATGTGGCCCTAAACTGTTTCCTTGAAATACGACAGGGCTCCAAAGTGAGAGAGCTCCATGCGCATTTGAGGACTAAATTAGGGATTGCATAGGGGTGGACATAGGGGTATTCTACGCCAGTGATTCCCCAACAGGGTGCCTCCAGCTGTTGCTAAACTCCCAGCATGCCTGGACAATCAGTGGCTGTCCGGAAATGCTGGGAGTTGTTGTTTTGCAACAGCTGGAGGATCCGTTTTGGAAACACTGCTGTACAATACGTTTTTCATTTTTATTTTGGGGGACAGTGTAAGGGGTGTATATGTAGTGTTTTACTCTTTATTAGGTGTTAGTGTAGTGTAGTGTTTTTAGGGTACATTCACACTGGCGGGTTACGGTGAGTTTCCCGCTAGGAATTTGCGCTGCGGCGAAAAATTTGCCGCAGCTCATACTTAAAGCAGGAAACTTGCTGTAAACCCGCCCGTGTGAATGTACCCTGTACGTTCACATGGGGGGGGGGGGGGGGCAAACCTCCAGCTGTTTCAAAACTACAACTCCCAGCATGCACGGTCTGTCAGTACATGCTGGGAGTTGTAGTTTTGCAACAGCTGGAGGCACACTGGTTGGAAAACCTTCAGTTAGGTTCTGTTACCTAACTCAGTATTTTCCAACCAGTGAGCCTCCAGCTGTTGCAAAACTACAACTCCCAGGATGCACGGTCTGTCAGTACATGCTGGGAGTTGTAGTTTTGAAACAGCTGGAGGCACACTGGTTGGAAAATACTGAGTTGGGTTCTGTTACCTAACTCAGTATTTTCCAACCAGTGTGCCTCCAGCTGTTGCAAAACTACAATTCCCAGCATGTCTGATCACAGAAGGGCATGCTGGGAGATGTAGTTATACAACAGCTGGAGGTACGCAACTACAACTCCCAGCATGCCGAGACAGCTGTTTGCTGTGTGGGCATGCTGGAATTTGTAGTTTTGCAACATCTGGAGTGCTACAATTTAGAGACCACTGAACAGTGATCTCCAAACTGTGGTCCTCCAGATGTTGCAAAACTAAAACTCCCAGCATGCCCAGACAGCAAACAGCTGTGTGGGCATGCTAGGAATTGTAGTTTTGCAAGATCTAGAGGGCAGTATAGAGATCACTGTGCAGTGGTCTCTAAACTGCAGACCTCCAGCTGTTGCAAAACTACAAATTCCAGCATGCCCACACAGCAAACAGCTGTCTGGGCATGCTGGGAGTTATAGTTTTGCAACATCTGGAGGGCTACAGTCTAGAGACCACTATAGTGGTCTCAGACTGTAGCCCTCTAGATGTTGCTATGCAACTACTCACCGGCTTCCGTCGCATCCGGGAGCCGTCCTCTTCTGCCGCACGCCGCCGCAGATCTCCGTCGCTCCGCTGCCTCCGGAGGGGTAAGTGGACTCCGGCGCCGCTCCTCTTCGTTTTCCCCGTTCTGCCCCGCCTATTGTGGGTGGGCAGGACGGGGAAAACGAAAGTAAACCCCTCCACCCCAGATCTGCTATTGGTGGTCGCGTCTAGACCACCAATAGCAGAGATAGGAGGGGTGGCAACTCTGCCACCTCACTCCTATCGCTTTAGGGGGATCGTGGGTGTCTTAGACACCCGCGATCCCCCTTCTATTCCGGGTCATAGACCCGTAATGACCCGGAATCGGCGCAAATCGCAAGTGTGAATTCACTTGCGATTTGCGCCGATTGCCGACATGGGGGGTCTAATGACCCCCCTGGGCATTTGCACGGGGTGCCTGCTGATCAATATCAGCAGTCACCCCGGCCCGGTCCCCGCCCGGCGCGCGGCGGGGGCCGAGATTTCCACGGGCGTATGGATACGCCCTTCGTCCTTAAGTACCAGGACGCAAGGGCGTATGCATACGCCCTTCGTCCTCAACAGGTTAAAGGGGTATTCCAGGAAAAAAAAAATTTTATACAACTGGCTCAAGAAAGTTAAACAGATTTGTAAATTACTTCTATTAAAAAATATTAATCCTTCCAATAATTATCAGCTGCTGAAGTTGAGTTGTTGTTTTCTGTCTGGCAACAGTGCTCTCTGGTGACATCTCTGCTTGTCTCAGGAACTGTCCAGAAGAGGTTTGCTATGGGGATTTGCTTCTACTCTGGACAGTTAGCGAGACAGGTGCCATCAGAGAGCACTTAGACAGAAAAGAACAACTCAACTTCAGCAGCTCATAAGTACTGTACTGAAAGGATTAAGATTTTTTAATAGAAGTAATTTACAAATCTGTTTAACTTTCTGGAGCCAGTTGATATATCTAAAGACACATTCCTGATATTAAAGTTTATACCGTAAAGCCTTCTGACCATAGATGATGTCCTGTTCTTTGTCATTAATTCAAAGATTTTTTTACCCAACTTACTTTTAGAACTAAGTATCTTGTAACATGTAGTCAATTTTAAAATTAATTTCTAAATATCAGAGGCAATGTATCATTCCCCAATCCCTTCAGGGTACACTTGCAGAGGCCGTTAAATAACTTTCATCTCATGAGATCTAAAGCCTATATTGTTATTATTATTTCCATTTTGATAGCCTTTGTTTCCTTCTGGAGCCTCTAGATTGTTTCCCCGGACTCCATGAAATATAAACATCTTTTTGCTTTTAGGTGATACATATTACCTTACCTTATGTTTGTGTGCCACCATATTCTGATATTCTGAAAGCAATATATATATATATTTTTTTTTTTTTATCAATTGAGCATTTTCTATTGCAATTTTTAAAAAATATTTCTGCACAATAAAATCACTTTTTTTTAACAAGATATTTTTTATGCTATATTAAGATCCATCAGTGGGCCTGTGTAAGGTATTTTTTTGGGAACCTGAAGGTTTTTTTTTTAACACTTTTTATTCATTTTTTGGAAAGCAAGGTGACCCAAAAACAGTATTTCTGCAATTGTTTTTTTAAAGGGGATCTCTCACCTCTGCTGTTAAGAGCTGCTGACACCACTGGATAGCTGTTAGGGTATAAAAGTAAACTGTACCTTTCCAAAAGCTGATGGTTGACCACTTTTTTTCATTTCTCAGACAAGTGTCAAGGAGGCAGAGCCAAGCTTCATAGGTGCCACAGCCTGGCACATGACCCCACTTTGCCTCACCTTCCAGACCATCCTTGCTTGATGTACAGAACCCTGTATGTCTGTCAAGGAGGGTCTGGGAGTTAAGGTCAGTTGGGAGGACAAGTTAGACTGTGGCACTTGAGCAGCTCCTTGACACTTATCTAACCATTAGCTTCAGGTACAATTTGCTTTTATACCATAACAGCTATCCAAAAGTGTAGGGTAAATAACATGATTGTTTTATAGCTTGGGTGTCATTTATGCATAGCTTTTAATATTCTTTCTTTTATGCATTATATTATTTTCATTATTATTATTTTTTTTATATGAATCTGTCAGCAGATTCCATCACCATAAACAGTTAATACCGCTCCACGGATAGTGGGAAACAAGTTCAAATACCTCTGTGTTTGCTACTATAAACCAGCAACAGGGTCATGGGTGCCCAAAGCTCATTGATGCATGTGAAGAGCAAAGGCTGGTTTGATGCCACAAAAGAGCTACTGTAGCACATATTGCCTAAAAAATTGCAGTCTTGAGATGCAGACCGGTTCCGGATCTCTTGGAATTGGTTTCTATGAGGCATACCCTAAACTATCTGTTTCTATATTGAGGTCTCCCTGGATGCAAGGATTCCACCTACTGTCGGCCCTCTGGGGTTTTATTACGAGACACCTCTAGTCCTCATGAGTGTCTTGTTGGATACCTTTTCCCTCCCCCTCCCCGCCATTTCCCTGTATTGATGTGTTCCTTACTATGCCTTATTGGACAGGTCTTGGGCCACGGCGGAGGCATGAATCTAGCCATGCATGCTCTGTCCCGGAGCTTAGATTCATGATGTTGCTTTTTCTTTGCTATGTTTCACATGTATATGCATTAAGTGTATTTCTCTTTTCCAGAGCCTGCGAGCCCATTGACCTGTCATACAGGATGCTACCTGAAAGTATATGCTGTACTGTTTTGTAACCTGTTTCTGAAAAAATGTAAATAAAGAATTGACAAAAAAATAATTGGTGTGATAGAAAGATGGAGTAAGAAACAGGGTACTGCAGCTTGCTGCATATGGAACTGTGTAGCCAGAGACCAATCCGAGTGTCCATGCTAAGCCCTGTCTATCACAGAAAGGGCTTGTTATAGGCAAGTGAGCTGTGGAAAAATGGAGAAAGGTGAGAAGACTGAGAAATGATGTTTTCTTTTATGTCATGTGTATGACCAGATGTGGTTATATCACATACCTGGCGAAGAGATGGCATCAGATGACACCTATGAACTAAAAATTTGCAGCTCAATACCCTTTTATGATGGTGATGTAGTGCATGGACAAATTATATTTAGGGTTAATTACATAAAAGTTTAATTTGTACATGCGTTTCTATATGCCTGAATACGTTTGAATGTACACGTTATTGCAAAATTTTGCTGAACATATCAATTTTAACATCCAAATTGTATCAGGTTATGTAATAATATATAAGATGGGGTCTAAGATAGAGTTAAGAACCATATGGTTTTCTAATTTCTAGTGCAATATAGACATTTTTTTAAATTTTTTTTTTGTGAAAATCTATTTCCATGTGAAAAAGAGGGACAATTAAGGAGCAAAGAGGGACAGAGACACTTGGGTCGAAAGAAGGGACTGTCCCCCCAAAAGAGGGACCATTGGGAGGTGTGGCAGTGGCCTCTTTTAGCACATCTCAAAAATTGTTTAGGTGTGCTTGGAGGAACAAATTACCCCAACTTTAATCTTAATGAGCATCTGTGAGATGTGGTAAAAAGCCACAGATCACCTTCAGAGGTCTGAAGAAGTCTATGCCTCAATGAGCTAGGCTACATTCACATTCAAGCGCCACTGTTTTTCAAGCACAATTTTTTTTTTTTTAGCAAGCACTACTTGTTCTCCTGCTATTCTTCCTGGTGGTCCTGACTGCCATCACACTACCATGTCATAACGGTAATGTAAAAGAAGGAGATAGATAGCGCCTCGTGTGATTCCGTGGGTTAATTTGCCCACTTTTACCCCCATGTGTTATGCACTCACCTGGGGAATTTTTGGAACAGGCGTATCACCCGTGTGGGGTAAGACGGTAGATTTCAGGCTGCAGCCTGCAGGAACTTGGCCAAATACCTCTGGTGGTAATCGGCAGGAAGAATTGTTGCTTAGGAAGAGAAAAGGGCTCAAAAGGGCAGCACCGCTGCAGAACATCGTTTCTCTTCCTAAGCAACAATAACGGTAGTGTGAAAGGGGCCTTAGACTTCTTTTGGAAGCATGAGAGGAACCTACACAATATTAGGTCACAATACTGGCTTTAAATGAAATCTAATAGCTAAAAGCCAAACTCAGAGCTCAAGTGGTCAAGGAGGCGAAGCTAAGCCCCACCTCTCTCTGCCTTGACTTAGTGCTTTAGTTCGAGCCCTGTAAGTCAATAAGTCAAAGCTGGCAGGGGTGGTGGAGGGAGGAGGGATGCATGCTGCAGCTCACCACCGCCTCCTTGACATTTTAGCTTTGAGCGTGACATATTGCTTATGAATTCCCTTTAATGTTCTGGCTGTTCACTGTAGGTTACCCAGGCATTGCATTACCCCAGACAGAAAAATACAGACTCTATGATTGTCTGAGTGGCATTATTGGAGAAATCTACAGCCACAAATGGAGGAGTAAGAGGAAGATGTCCTGTAGCCTCTAGTACAAATAGTTCAAGGGGTAGCCCCACCCCCTCATGGTGTCACAATCCGCTCCCTCAAGAAAAGTCTATGGGAGTGGGTTTGACGGCTGCCAAACCCCCTCCCATAGAGTTGCATTGAGGGGACAGGGTGTGATGTCACAATACTCCGGCCCCTGTATTGCCCATCATCAGGCACGGTGCGAACTTTGCTCCATGCAGCAGATGACAGGGGTTGCTGCAAGAGAAATCGTGGGGGTTACGAGCGGCAGTACCCCCGCAATCAGACATCTTATCCCCTATCCTTTGGATAAGGGATAAGATGTCTAGGGGTGGAGTACCCCTGTAATTTCTACAGATAATAAATAAGGTAATAATTATTTAAGATAATAAATAAGGTTGAACAAAGATGTTATTATTAACCCCTTCATTGCCCAAGACCACCTTAGTGGGTTATTGCTGTTATGTAAGTACAAGGGGGTGTACTCAATATAAGGCAGGTTATTTTAATGTTCAACTAGTACACCAGAGGGGGATTTAAATCAACTGATGCCAGAAAATTATCCAGCTGCTGTATGCTCCAAAATAAGTTGTGTAGTTCTTTCCAGTCTAACCACAGTGCTCTCTGCTGTCACCTCTGTCCGATTCAGAAACTGTCCAGAGCAGGAGAGGTTCACTATTGGAATTAGCTCCTGCTTCAGACAGCTCCTGATATGTACTGGAAAGATTAAGATTTTTTTTTTTTTTAAATAGAATTAATTTACAAATCTGTTCATGTTCCTGGCAGTTTATTTTAAAAAAAAATTCCCTATGGAGAACCCCTTTAAGGTTGATCACTGCAAATTGTATATAAAATACCACTAAAGTTACTTTTTTAAAAATCTTTGCTAATTCATGAAAAACTTATTGCAAAACTTTAACTCCTTACCTTCACAGTATATGTACAGTGCTGGGATATGGTACTTCATGCTTCAGCAGGAGATGTCAGCTGTAAAATATAACTTACACACTTCTTAATCGACTGGCATCAGGTTAAGGGGATACTCTGACTCCCCTCACCCTAACTACTCACCTTAACACACCACTCCACAGATAAAAAATGTATATGAGCATTCAAAATTGAAAAAAAAAAAAAAAAAACAAGACTAAATTTTTTGGGAGTTTCATACAAATTAAATGTTACCTTTATTTTTGTAGGTCAATACAATTACAACAGTAAAGGTTTTGGTTTATTTTACTACTTCTAATATTTTTTTTATCTTTTTGTGAGAATATACAAATTTCTTAAAATTGCCCCTATTACCCCTATTACTTTTTATTTTTCTGTATACAGGGCTCACAAGGATCATGTTTTGCTACGTGATCTGTAGTTTTTATCAGTAACATAATTGCATAGATGGAACTTTTTGAAAGCTTTTTATTATTTTTTTTTGTGTCGATATATGAAGAGACCAAAAATCAGCAATTCTGGCATTTGGTATTTTTCATGGGGACTATTACAAGCAATCTTTCAATTTGCTAACAATGGATAATCCTGTGCCATAGCGTAGCGTTGATCAGTGTTATTGGTGCTCTGCTTCTCCAGCCTGCTTAGCCAGACTAGAGAAGCACAGCTGTGATCAGACAGCACAGAGGCAGATGAGGGCCCTCCGTCCACAATAACAGTTGATTCAATTTTGTCTCGGAGGTCCCCATCAGCTTCTTTAAGGGTCGGTTAAACTAGTTTTACCATTTATAGATGTTGCAATCATCTTTGATCGCAGTGTCTAAAGGAAGGGGATAATGCCAAACATAAGCCTGATTGGTGAAGTCTGGCATTAGCCGTAGGTGCTGGCTGATGATAGCAGTCAGGACCAACATGGTATAGAGCACCCCGTTCCCTAGTCCTTAAAGACGCAGGGTGTAC
The DNA here is from genome assembly GCF_029499605.1 of Hyla sarda. Lineage (NCBI taxonomy): Eukaryota > Metazoa > Chordata > Amphibia > Anura > Hylidae > Hyla > Hyla sarda. The sequence goes on along the minus strand of NC_079190.1, from coordinate 400,723,077 downwards.
CTCTACACCCTGGTCCCGTTACTGGCGTTTAAAGCATTCCCACGAGCGGAGAGCGCTTTATACCCAGTGGGTCCCGACTGCTATCAGCAGCCAGGACCCAGGGTTAATGCCAGGCATTACCAATTAGGCCGATGCCCGGCATTAACCCTCTAGACACTGTGATCAAAGTTGATCACAGCGTCTAAAATTAAACTGAAAGCATCAAGGCAGCTCAGCGGAGCTGATCGGGACTATCGTGATGAAATTGCGATATCCCGATCAGCTGAGAGGACAGTGGGAGGGCCCTTACCTCCCTCCTCTCTGTCTGATCAGTGTTCTATTGCTCCAAGCTGGCCACACAGGCTGGAGGAGCAGAGCACCGATATCACTGATCAATGCTATGCTATGGCATAACATTGAACAGTGTATGCAATCATAGAATAGTATGGACCTACAGAATAAAGATAAGGTGTAATTTTTACTGAAAAGGGCACTGTGTAGAAATGGAAGCCCTAAAAATGTGCTAAATGTTTATTTTTTTTTTTTATTTCACCCCACAAATAAGATTATGTTATAAAATAAGTGATGTCAGTACAAAGTACAATTGTTGATGCAAAAAACAAGCCCTTTATGGGTCTGTAGGTGCAAAATTGAACACATTTTGATTTTTAGAAGGGGAAGAATGTCCTTAAAGGGGTTATCCAGTGTTGTTTTTCCCCAGTAATGTCCCCAGTCTGCCTAATGCCTGAAGATGTTATTAACCCCTTCTTGTTATGATGCCAGGGTGTGGTTTAGCCTTTAGCCTTAACCACCCGAAGGTAATACCGCTGGTCCTGGACTAGGCACATGGGCAATGAAGACACCGACGCCAAGTTACTGACAATGGTACAGCCAATATTTCAAGGAGGTGACCAGTGACACAGGGGGACCTTGCAGGTCTGACTGCTGGCAGAGAAGGTGCTGGGAGCACGGGAAGGTCTTCCTTGAGACACAGCTTCATTCTGTTATGATGGACAACTCGCGGCTCGTACCCAAGTTTTTGTACCTTGTATAAGTCAGTCTGGATAGGGCCGTCACTGTGTATGGTTCTGTCTCCCAGATAGAGTCCAGTTTATGAGTTCTCGGGAACTTCAGCAGCCAGACTTTGTCACCTAGCTGGAGGGGTTTGGTGGAGGCATGACGGTTATAATCTTGCTGTTGTCTTCGTTGAGCCTCGCACGTCTTTTTGACAACAATCTTTTTTTCTTCTTGGATCCTTCTTTCATTGTCAGAGACCCACTCCATGAAGGCTTGCAAGGAGTTATTGAATGGGGCCTGAAGCCCAAACGTCTGGTCCTTCCGCAGCTGCCCATGTCGTCCCATCATCAGGTAGAAAGGGGTGTACCAGGTAGAACAATGGACAATGTTGTTATAAATCTCCAACAATTCAGGCAACAGTCAGGGCCATTCTTCCTGTCTTGACACAGAGGCTGCTCGCAACATGTGGATAAAGACTTGATTGATGCGCTCACAGAGCCCGTTCCCCTGGGAGTGGTAAGCAGTAGTCCGGAGTTTTTGCATGCATGGAATTGACACAGCTCTTCCACGGTCCGTTAGTACAGCATCTGGACACCCAAGGGTTTGTACCCAATTAGAGTAGAACATCTGGGTCGCTGTCTTGGCTCTGAGGTCTTTAACGGATACAACGACAACCCATTTAGAGTAGTGATCATCCACGGTGAGCGCATAAGTGTACCCGGACCGAGTAGGAGACAACTTGACATGGTCTAGCACGACTAACTGGTTGGACCTTTCACTCTGGATGGAATGGAGAGGTGCTCTTGCATCCTTGCGCATGTTCTTGGTGACCTTACAGACAGCACATTCACTGCACTATTTCTCAATGTCGCTCCGCATTCCAATCCAGTAGAATCTTCGCCTGACAGTAGCCACGGTCTTGTGGACGCCAAAGTGTCCCAACTGATCATGATATGCCATCATCGCGCCTCTTCGAGGAATCAGAATCTGATGAAGTTGATCACCAGAAACTGGATCCAAAGAATTTCGGTACAACAGTCCCTTGTGCACGAACAGTCGCTTCTTCTGTCGTCACAGACGTTTCAACTCATAATCACACTGGGCTTGGCTTAGACGGGTTGGTACCTTTTACGTCAGAAGGTAGTCCAACAGATCCCCCATGACTCAATTTTCATCTTGTAGGGTCTTTCAGGTATATAGGTCTTCTTGGACCTTCTCGGACCTGGGTTCACTGTCCTCAAGAGCGGTCACAACATTCTGATTCACAAACTTCCGGTAAAATGGGGCATCTCCATGTCTTCTCACTCGTCTTCGACAGGTGGTTCTTCACCAGGGGGTCATCTGAGACAGTACATCGGTGATGACATTTGACTTGGCGCTCATGTACTTGATGGTGAAACTGTAATTGGCATATCTTGAGGCCCAACGCTGCTCAATGGCACCCAACTTGGCAGTATTTAGATGGGCCAACGGGTTATTATCCATGTAGACAGTGAATGGCGTGGCAGCCACATAGTCCTTAAACTTTTCAGTCACGGCCCATACGAGGGCAAGAAGTTCCAGCTTGAAGGAGCTGTAGATTGCATCGTTTTATTCTGCTCCTCGTAGGTTTGAACTGGCATAGGCTATCACACGCTCTTGCCCTTCTTCGAAACTGGCATCAGTATATAGCCAGAACAGCTGACTGTAGTCTGGATACACCAGGATGGGTGGTTCTGTCAGCAGACGTTTAAGAGCTCAGAACGCTGTCTCTTACTCTTCGGCCCATTCAACAGGTAGTCTTTCAATGCAGTTCTCCTTTGCCGTACCACACAGGAGAGCTTTAAGGGGCTCTGCAATCTGGGCGAAGGGGGGAATGAAGTGGCGGTAGTAGTTGGCAAATCCCAGGAAGCTTCTGACATCTTTCTCCGTGCGTGGGGTAGGCCAATTCTTGACAGCTTCCACCTTTTCAGGATTGGGCTGGACTCCCTCGGCACTGATAACATGACTTAGGTAGTGGAACTGGGGTTTAAGCAAATGACACTTCAACGGCTTAATCTTCAACCCATGTTTGATCAGGACTTGGAAGATGTCTGACAGATAACTGAGGTGCTCTTGGTACGACTTGGAATACACGATGACATCGTCCAGGTACAATAGGACACTTTGAAAATTTAGATGGCGCAGGCACCGTTTCATCAGACACTGGAATGTAGCAGGGGCATTACATAGCAGAAAACAGCATACTTTTAAACTTGAACAGTCCCATGGGTGTCACAAAGGCGGTCTTCTCTCGGTCCTCCACGGCCATAGGCACCTGCCAATATCCGCTGGTTAAGTCCAGAGCGGAGAAGTAAGCAGCCGACCCAAGGGCTGTGAGTGACTCTTCGATTCCGGGTAGAGAATAAGCGTCCTTATGTGTGACATTATTCAACATCCTGTAGTCAACACAAAAGCGGATTGTTCCGTCTTTTTTCTTGACCAGGACAAGGGGCGCCGCCCAGGGACTCTGACTTTCTTGAATGACGTTCGCCTCTTTCATGTCGGACAGCATATTCTTGACGGTCTGATACATGCCTGGCGCGAACGGATGATGCCTTTCTTTAATAGGTGGGCTGTCACCGGTGAGGATTCTGTGTTTGATCATGGACATATGTCCTAAGTCTGTAGGGTGTTTACTAAAAGCCTCGTGGTATCTTTTGGTGATGTTGACGACTCCCTTGACTTGATCCCTTGGGGTAGTATCGTCTCCTACTTGGAGTTGCACCCACCAGGGCTCAGGAGAACTTGTACCAGATCCTTCAGCCACTTGTGCCGCACTCTGCATTCTGTTAGGATGTCCCTTGACTATGAGATACAGCTGGTGGACTGGGGTGTATTTAGGTAACACAGTAGCAGCATCAGACAGATTGATTAATGGGACTGGGACTCTCCCATTGGTAACTGTGACAATTCTCACAGCTCGGACAGGAGTATGATTTTTCAGTTGCATAGGCTCCAGCAGGGTTTGATAGTCCTTGTTTCTTACTCCAGGATGTGCATGGCACTAGATTATGGTCTCTGTGTTGGGTTGCAAGGTCACCGACCTGATGTCTTGAACTCGAATTCTGTAGATTTCACCTTGCTTGTTGACAAACTTCTGCTCCGCCTGTAGTACTTTCAAGTGGTTCTGCAAAGCCCACTGGCCTGAAAGGGACATGTAGGGGAGAGAGGCATGCAAGGAATCTACTATTTCAGCAAAACAGTTTTTCATAATGTTTATCCCCATTATAAACTCAGCAGACCCCTTTTCTGGCACATTAGTTACAATCACTAACTGCCCGGTAAGTACATGCTTTCGCAACTGAATAGTTGGATTCCAGTATCCATGTCTGGGTATTGGTTGCCCGTTACCCACCACTACTCTAAAGTCAACATCATCAGGCTCACATAATAAACTAGCATCCCAATATCTATGACCCCATATCTATCAACGCCTTCAACTGTACACCCTCTGCAATAATTTTTACATAGGGGCAGGAGGCGACATATACTGCGAGTCCTGACTTAGGTCGTTTGGGGTTTGGACCTGGTGACTGAGGGTCGGTCCTTAGGTGAAATCCGTTTAAATCCCAACACTGCATCTTCCAATGTCCTGACTTATTGCAGTAAGTACAAAATGATCTTTGAGTCCCCGAGGGTCTATTGGGCGGAGGGTTGAAACTGCGGGGAGCAGGAACAGGGACAGGTTTCCTATGTGGGGGCTGTTCATGGTCAGGTGGAGCGGCCCGGGTGGCAAGCTCCTTCACCGCCTTAGTCAACTGTTTAATGTCCTGCTTGGTGACTGGCAAAGCGGATGATACTGGGGTGGGGGCTGGTGATGGTGGTGGTATGGGCTTAACTACCACCCCTAGTGGCTCTTGGACAGTGATACAAACTTCCTCTAACTCAGTGCCGGAGTTTTTTAAAAAGCGCGGAAGGACAAATTAGGGTTTTGGACTGCTAACATTCTCATCTGGGCTTTGTCCCACTTATTATGAGCCCCATCAATAAATCTGTCCATTAACACCATGTTGCCCTGCTCAGGAGTTATACCATCTAGTTTTTGGACAGTCCCAAGGACATTCTGTAGGGCTACGGCATGAGCTCTTAAAGTCTCACCTGGCTTCTGTCACCTTTCATACAGCCGGAGATGTACCTCTGACGGAGAATGTGACTCAAATACCTGGTACAGGCCTTCAAAGATCTGCTCTACAGTTACCTTCTTGGAGGCTGGCCAGGTGCGGTTTTTCTCTAGTGCTGATCCCTGTAGTTGTCCTGTGAGCAATTGCATTTGTTGATTAGGAGGGAAAAAGTAAAAGGCAAACAGACTCTGGATCCTTTCTTTGAAATCCCTCAGGGTGAAGGGGTCTCCATTGTAGGTAGGGAGGAAAGGGTTGGCCATGAATACCAGTCCTGAATTATTGAGTGCACTGTCACTTTAAGAATAATTGAGAGCGCTGTCACTTTAAGAAGAATTAAGTGCTCTGTAACTTTAAGATGCTGGTTGAGGTGCTGCAGCGGCCTAGTCTTGGCTGGTGGGAGCACTCAGGGGCACTCCCCCTCTATTTTGCAGGTACTTGGAAATACCGTTGGGCACTAGGGGTTAACGTGGCTAGTTACCGGCACCGGAGACTGGATACTGATGCCCACAGGTAGAGTCATGGCCGTAAATGTTGGCACCCCTGAAATTTTTCAAGAAAATGAAGAATTTTTCACAGAAAAGGATTGCAGTAACACGTGTTTTGCTATACACATGTTTATTCCCTTTGTGTGTACTGGAACTAAACCAAAAAAGTGAGGAAAATAAGCAAATAAAACATAATGTCACACCAAACTCCAAAAATGGTCTGGACAAAATAATTGGCACCCTTTACTTAATATTTGGTTGCACACCATTTGGAAAAAAGAACTGAAATCAGTCGCTTCCTTTAACCATCAATAAGCTTCTTACACCTCTTAGCCGGAATGTTGGACCACTCTTCCTTTGCAAACTGCTCCAGGTCTCTCTTATTGGAAGGTGCCTTTTCCCAACAGCAATTTTAAGATCTCTCCACAGGTGTTCAATGGCATTTAGATCTGGACTCATTGCTGGCCAATTCAGAACTCTCCAGCACTTTGTTGCCATCCATTTCTGGGTGCTTTTTGACTTATGTTTGGGGTCATTGTCCTGCTGGAAGACCCAAGATCTCGGAAACCCAGTTTTCTGACACTGGGCTGTACAGTGCGTCCCAAAATCCGTTGGTAATCCTCAGATTTCATGGTGCCTTGCACACATTCAAGGCACCAAGTGTTAGAGGCAGCAAAACAACCCTAAAACATAATTTAACCTCCACCATATTTCACTGTAGGTATTGTGTTCATTTTTTTGTAGGACTCATTCTGTTTTTGGTAAACAGTAGAATGATGTGCTGTATCAAAAAGCTCTATCTTGGTCTCATCTGTCCACAAGACATTTTCCCAGAAGGATTTTGGCTTACTCAAGTTCATTTTGGCAAAATGTAGCCGTGTTTTTTTATGTCTCTGTGTCAGCAGTGGGGTCCTCCTGGGTCTCCTGCCATAGCGTTTCAGTTTTAATTTAAATGTCGACGGATAGTTCGCGCTGAAACTGATGCAGGACAGATTGAATATCTTTGGAACTTGTTTGGGGCTGCTTATCCACCATTCATGACACCTTTCATCAATTTTTCTCTTCTGTCCACACCCAGGGAGATTAGCTACAGTGCCATAGGTTGCAAACTTCTTGATAATGTTGCGCACTGTAGACAAAATGCAAATCTAGATCTCTGGATATGGACTTTTAACCCTAAGATTGTTGATATTTTTCCACAATTATGGTTCTCAAGTCCTCAGACAGTTTTTTTCTCTTTCTGTTGTCCATGCTTAGTGTGGCACACACAGACACACAATGCAAAGACTAAGTGAACTTCTCTCCTTTTTATCTGCTTTCAGGTGTGATTTTTATGTTGCCCACACCTGTTACAGGAGCATCAAATGCTTGAAAAAATCTTATTTTTCCACAATTCTGAAAGGGTGCCAATAATTTCGTCCAGCCCATTTTTGGAGTTTGGTGTGGCATTATGTCCAACTTGCTTTTTTTCCTCCCTTTTTTTGTTTAGTTCCAATACACACAAAGGGAATAAACGTGTGTATAGCAAAACGTGTTACTGCAATCCTTTACTGTGAGAAATACTTCCTTTTCTAGAAAAATTTCAGTGGTGCCAACATTTGCAGCCATGACTGTATTTGCAGAGTCTGCGCTGCAGTGGATGCCGGGTAGTAGACAGCAGAGCCAGACGCAGCTGCCGGAACCTCAAATATGGCTGCACCCCGGGAATTTCCTGTTTCGGTCTGGCCGGTAAAGTCTTCCCCTGTGCAACATAGGGTGGATCTTTGGTTCCTTCTCGCAACACTGAAGAGGCGTCACAGCTGGGGACTGATGGAGCAGAGCTGTGACCGCTCGCACATGCGGGAAACACTGGACAAATATAACCCTTTCAGGTACCAACTCTTTACACACAGAAGCAAACAACAGTATTTCCTTCACCTCCCCCTCTATTTCCCAAGCGCCACTAGTAAAACACTTCTCAATTACAAAGTTCCGTACACTTTCTGGCACAAACTTCTGTTGCTTCTGCATGCAATTTTTGTAAACAGTATTTGACACAGTTCATACTAGGGGGGAGGACTTGTGGCATATGGCGCACACCCATATCTTCTTCGTAGGATGGCAAAAGTTGTAGTATAGCGGGGTGCAATGAAGGGAAGATTTTGTAACCCTGGGGGCAGATGTTATTAACCCCTTCTTGTCGTGATGCCAGGGTGTGGTTTAGCCTTAACCACCCGAAGATAATACCTCTGGTCCTGGGCTAGGAACGGGGGCAATGAAGACACCGATGCCAAGTTACGGACAATGGTAGCATTACTGAGGGTAGACAGGTGATACAGTCTATGCAGTGCAGCCAATATCCCAAGGAGGTGACCAGTGACACAGGTGGACCTCGCAGGCTTGCTAGGACTTGCAGTATATAAAAACACTTTAGAGCAGGCCACGGTGACTATATAAAAGACTTGACTTGACTGACTTGACAATTGACATGAAGATGACTTTGAGCTTACTTGAGCTGACTTTGTGGCTGCAGACTTTAGGCTTGAGGCCTCCAATGCTCTGGACACACTCAGACGACTACACTGGACCTCAGGAACAAGAGCTAAGAGCTTCAAGAGAGATATTGCAGCCCTTCCCCTGGTTTTATAGGCTAGGTTAGCAAGGATCCCATAGGTCACTTGGGGGGTCACCTGGTCAATAGTGCCTCCTGGGTAACAAGCACATGGTATAATATTTAAAGCAACAGTACACTAGTAATACAAACATATATACAATTGGGGTTACACTGTAAGGGGGCCCTGGGGACATGGAGGGACTCTGTCTGACAGGGCAGGAGAAAAGTAAGGGTACACACCATCCCGTACTGGGCTACCACAATAATTAAAAACTTTAATTCACCTTCCTCGCTCCCTCATAGCCTCCAGTATCAGGGGGCTTTGTCCGTTGCCAGTAACACTGGCCTCCCTAAAGCTGCAGAGCATCACATCTACAGTTTTGGTCAGCTCCGAAAAACAGGAAATTAGAAAAGCCCGGCCGGAGACAAGGTGTCCTGATATCGGAGGCTATGAAATAGCATAGGAGGGTAAGGTAAAGTTTTTATTGGGCAGTAAATCTGCCCCAGTTTGTCTGTTTAGCTGGTTCCACTCACAGCAGAAATTCTCCACTCCAAACTTCGCTGCAAACTCACAACAAAATCTGCATGGGCTACATGCAGATATTGCTTTTAGATTTATGCTGGAGATGCATTTGCCAGAAGTCCCATGCAAATCTATGGGACTTCCGGCAAATCCATCTCCAAATCACGATAGTCTCAGAATAATTCACAGGATCAGAAGCAGCTGCTAAATTTAAACACATATCCTGCCTCTGGGGCTACAGTTAGAGGTATACCTTGTGTGGATCAGGCCTTACAGAAAATATGTATGGGTGTAAGGTCTTCGTTCTAGGCAAACCTTAACTTGATACTACAATGACAATACCAGTGAATGCAGGTTAATGGAGGAGTGTGACACTTTATAATACTATACAAAACTGAGTGGCGATCCTGAAATTGGGTGAAAACTTGCAGAAGATCCAGTAAAACATTTATTGTGTTTTGTAAAATAGATTAAAAAAATCTAACAGGCAACACCAATCATTACAGGCAATGAGCGCGGCTAAAATACTAAACCATATTAATATGAGTCAATCAATAGATTTCTCTTACTAGGCATAGCTATTAACCTGAAACTTTGTGATCATTGCTCCGATGCTTGAGAGAATAGAGAACACTTATTTTTAATCTTTATTCCTTCCCAGAACTCTTCCACCATCTGAAGCAATCATCCCAGGGAGTTGATGTATTTTCGATTGTTTTCCAATCGCAAAGTGATATATTGAAGGTAATCTTGTTCTCCTATGAATCTAAATGAAGTCTATGGTATTGATTGCAACTTACACCAAGCAGCAGATATCTTCATTTTGTCCTGCTCTTCGAGGACCCATGCTGCTCTTCTGATCAGCCTGCGGTTTACTTTAAATAATACAAAACTTTAGGGAAGATCTTTTTGTCAATATCATTTTTTTTTTTTGCCACAGTCTGTTCTTGTATCAGTCTTATTATAACTGTTAATGAATGAAGCTTTTTTTTTTTTTCCAAGTAATTTTTTTTCTCCCAATTTGACCTTTTCATGGAACGGAGGCAAACTGCGTGAAATTACCTGCAAGGATTACAAGTATTACAGGCCAATGAAAGCTCTCAGCCTTGTTTTACAAACCCTTAATCCCCTGTCATTCTGAGGATACAAACAAGCCAAGCTCTATTCTTTAACTTTCACCAGCTGGACACGGCTAATTCCTATGCTTAATATTCCCAAGAAATATCACAAGTTGAAGACCCCCGGATTTCCAGTGCATCCATTATAAACATTTCACATATTATGCATGAAAAACTCTGAAGGTGTCTTTTAAAAGGGGGCATTAAACCCGTAAAGAAACCAATTTTCTTCTCTGTCCAAGACGGAATGTTTGGGGTTTAGAAGGAGTCACTGGAGCGTATTTAGAGGATTTTATGAGCTTTTCCAGAATGATTTAATCTTATTGTGATCATTATTAATGAATGGAACCCCAATTTGGGCCTAATATCTTGTACAATGCAAGGCGATCCTGACCCACAACCTTGAGCAAACCTCATCCAGTGCCTGCTAACAATCTAGGCAAAATCCCACAGACTGCGGAGAGACAATAAGACAACACAGAGCAGATAGTCTTCTACTTTAGTCCATCTGTGAATACCACACCAATTTCCTAGAGCTTTGTGCTCGGCAAATGATGTCATTATCTCAACAGATATTCTCACAAACTCAATAAAGTCTTTAATAAAGATTGGGGATGTACTTATATAGTGGAGGAGGATTAATCTGCACTACTTGGGACAGCAATTGTGCCATTGCAGTTGTTCAGCTTCGGCAGATGCTATATTGAAAAATTCTATCAGAGGAACGCCACCTGTGCATGACAGGGCTGCCGGCTATCAGCAAATTGTCAGGAATACGCAAGTCAAAGCTTTACTTGTCGGAAGCAAAAACAAAATAAGTCACTAAAAGAAAAGATTTCTGGAAATGTCTTTAAAGAATAAAAAACACATGAACTGCTGATTTTGATATTGTGTATTGGCGTTTTCTAAAGAGCAATGTTATTAGAAGTTTTTTTTTTTTTTTTTTCTTAACTAGCCTAATATGTTTTTATTTTATTTTAAAACTACCCAGGAGACAGCTGCTGCTGTATGTGTAATGCTTTCTCCCGCCGATCTGGAGATAACCCCATCCCCTTTGACTGATAACTCCACCCCTTTATTGACATGTTAAGGAAGACGTCGTGTATATATATATATATGAAGAAGGTAGAGTTTTCTCACTAAGGGGGCAGGGTTATCACTGGAGTGAGAGGGAAAAAGCATTGCACATACAGCAGCAGTCGGGCAGTCGCCTCCCAGTGCATTTAACCTCCCTGGCAGTATGATTATGTCAGGAAATTTGTACCAAAAGTGGTACAATTTTTTGCATGGAAATTTTGCGTTATGTATTGTAGGCCTACAATTCTTAGTAATTACTTACTTGAAGGGTATTCCAGGCCAAAACTTTTTTTTATATATCAACTGGCTCCGGAAAGTTAAACAGATTTGTAAATTACTTCTGTTAAAAAATCTTAATTCTTCCAATAGTTATTAGCTTCTGAAGTTGAGTTGTTGTTTTCTGTCTAACTGCTCTCTGATGACTCACGTCCCGGGAGCTGTGCAGTTCCTATGGGGATATTCTCCCATTATGCACAGCTCCTGGGACATGACATCATCATTGAGCAGTTAGACAGAAAACTTCAGAAGCTAATAACTATTGGAAGGATTAAGATTTTTTAATAGAAATAATTTACAAATCTGTTTAACTTTCCGGAGCCAGTTGATATATATAAAAAAAAGGTTTTGCCTGGAATACCCCTTTAAACCTGATCAAACAAGACTCTAGTAGACATGATAAAGTTTGAAATACAAAATCATGAATTTTAATCTAATAAATAATATAATTTTTTTCAATGATGTAATGAAAAATAATGAAATTTTTCAAACAAAGAAAATTCAATAAACATCCTGAGTGTGATAAATTTTAAAACATGGGACTGCACAAAGTCCGACGTCACAATCAGGACAATGAAACCTGGTTTCTTTTCAGACTTTCTTTCCATTGCCATCTCTCTTTGAGCAGCAAACTACGCACATCCTGGTAGGTGCTGCCTTTTTTGCGGTTGGCGGGATGTAGTCCATAAAGTGACGACCAGTCAGGTGTTCTGGGTTGACAATGTCAACAGCACGATGTCCAGGTCTGTTCACCTTCCTGATGAACTCGGAATGAACAAGAGGATTGTCACTCTTTGCTTTGTGCAGGATTTATGCATTCCAAAGGCATTGTTCCAGAAGATGTCTGATCTTCTTATAATATATTTTTTGCTGTTTGCGCAAAGCCGGATAAAATCTCATTGCCTGATCTGCTCATGTTTTTGTTATAGTCTATCATGACTTGTGGTTTCAGCACATCTTTCCCACCTTTTGTGTGGACCATGGCAGTGGAGGTATTGTGCACAGTGCTCATGAGACCCACGTCCTTCTTGTCTCGCCATCATCTTACCCTTCTGCCAGGCAACCATTTCTCTGGTTTTTAGTTTTTTTTGGCAAACATAGATGGCATGTCATGTCGGTTAGGCCTCACGGTACCATATGAGTCAGTCTTGTTCTTTAGCAAAACCTCATACAGTTTCGGAGACGTGTAGAAATTGTCCGTGGTCACACAATACCCCTGGTTCAGCAATGGCTCCAGCAGTGTAAGGACAGATGATGTGGCCATCCCATAGCCGCTGTACCTGGGGTTGAACTTTGTGCCTTTACCGGTGTAAATTACCAAATTCCAGATGTACCCAGTGGATGACTCTTAGAGCATGTAGGATTTGATGCCAAACCGCACTCTTTTGGATGCAATGTATTGTATCCAGCTTAGGCTTCCCTTGTAGGCCATCAAACTTTCATCCACGCTGACGTCCCTTTCTGGCACGTAGGTCCACTGGAAATTGGTCACAATAATTTGCCATACCTCCCAGATTTTTTTTTTTTGTTTGGGTGCAGGATGCGTGGCCTCATCAAAGTCTTCATTGTTTGTGAAGTGGAAATACTTCATGATGAGAGAAAACAGGTATTCCGACATCACGTTGCCAAAAAACGGAGTGGCCAGTAGCTTGTTGGTGGTCCAGTATCAATTCTGGAATGGTTTCCCCACCAGCCCCTGAAGAATGATGAGTCCCAGAAACTGCCAGATGTCCTCTTTGGTCACCGGTTCCCACGTTGTGCTTCTGGAAAACCTGGCATGCGGCGCAGCAGATTGCTGCTCTTGGTAGTGATTTGTCTCTCTAACAGTTATTTCAATTACCTCCTCAGTGAGGAATAATTGCAGGTATGCCAGAGGGTTGTCACACTCAACATTCTACCTTCATCTCAGGTGATGCAGTGAACGGGAATCTTGGGGGGCGCTATCTGGTCCGTATCGCAGTTGATAGAGTGCCAAGTGCGCACAACACTGAGTTCAGGTACAGTATCATCGCCATTGTCACTTGACAGATCAGTGTCGGTGTCAGTGTCAGACGACAAATCTCCCCACGGCTCACTATCACTCAGTTCTGCGAGCACCTTTGTGTCGCTGTCACTCAACTGGTCCAAAAGCGATTTTGATGTAAAATGGCGCTTTTTTTATGCCATTTTATGAATATTTTTGGGGCACAAATGACAGTAATATGTCAGGCAAGGGGCACTGTACAGTGATCAAGTGTCAGATCTGAAGTAATACAGTGTAATCCCCTCAGACTACAATGTATGACCTCTTTTTATGTGCGTGTGTATGTTTACATTTTTTTATTTCCCGTCCAGTTCCGCTCCCATGCGCCGCTGCTGCTCGCACAGAATGGAACCAGGAAGTCAGACGGAGGCTGATCACAGTGGAGAACATCGCTGGATCGCAAGTGGAAGGTAAGTGGGCTCCGCTCGCAACTCTGCAATGCTAACCCGCAACGATACCCCGCAATGCCGCAATGATACCCCGCAATGATACCCGCAATGCTACCCTGCTACCCCGCAACGCCGCAATAATACCCCGCAACGCTGCAATGATCCCCCACAACACCGCAATGATGCCCCACAATGCCGCGGGTTACCGCTCCTGGCAGGGAAAATTAACCCTGAGTCACGCTCGGGATAACGGCTAAGAAGGTTAAGAAGTAAAAACCATATTAGCAACAAGGTGAATATCTCCTGAACGGCTGCTTCGATTTTCACCTGGCAAGAAATGTTTGAAATGCATCACCTGCACTATCTAGCTGTATATTCAGTTCTGTGCGGGTGACCCTGCTGTCTATATCCCTTATAGTCTATTATAAGAGACTGAGATGAATTTTGAAAAAAACATTAGGGGAGCTTAATCAAAACCTGTGCAGAGGAAACGTTGACTAGTTGCCCATAGGAACCAATAAGATCACTTCTTTCATTTTTTCAGAGGCCTTTTCAAAAATGAAAGAAGCAAGCTGATTCTGGTCAACTTTTCCTTTTTTATTATACCAACAGGAGCTTTAAGGATCCCATTCAAAATCATGCATTATAATGAAGTTCATACCCCACCTCTACTCTCTGGAAAAAACATTTTATAAGATCTAAGAGGAGTCTGTGGGAATTTTCTTCCATTAATTTAGAAGAACACTTGTAAGGCCAGACACCGATGTTGGATGTGAACAATCTCTATTCTAGTTCATCTCAAAGGTGTTTAGTGGGGTTAAAGTCAGGCACTGTGATGGCCAGTCTAAATCTCAAACACTAAGCTGCCCAAACACATTTTATAGACCTTGCTTTGTGCACTGGGGCATAGTCATGCTGGAACAGAAATGGACCGAACCCAACCTGTTTACACAAAGTTGGACAATTGTACAAAATGTCTTGCTAAAGCATTAAGACTTTACTTCACTGGAAATAAAGGCCAACCCCTGAAAAACAACCCCACTGTATCATCCCTTCTTCAATGGCCTTTACAGCTGGCACAATGCAGTCAGGCAGGTAAAGTTCTTTTGGTATTTGCCTAACCCAGACTTATCCATCAGATGCCAGATAGAGAAGTCTGATTCATCACTCCACAGAACATGTTTACACTGATCCAGAGACCGGAGGTGACGTGCTTTGCTTCACCTGGCATTGTGCTTGGTGATGTGAGACTTGCCTGCAGCTGCCCAGCCATTGAGAACCAATGTCTTGAAGTTCCCAAGCAAACAAAGATCCGGCACAGTCCAGACTCGATGAGCCAGTGGAATACTCCTGCACTTGCAGAGTCAGCATAAGCCGTGGTAGCAGTATAGCCTCGATGTGTGTAATATGTGCTGCTCACAAACGAAATACAAGATCAGCATAAACTTGCATTAGAAAATAGTGTTGGAGCACTCATCTCGTACACATATGCTTGAGCAGAATAGCATCTTTATTGAGGTAGTAAGTGAACATACAGCGAACAGGTGGGTTCAGCGGCGGGCGACGGTCCATATCGCGCTCATTGCACTTCGTCAGCTAAACCTTATACTGCCAGAAAAGGTTTGAAACTCTACAGTCAGCAGAACGTTGGTGACCTTTATGCACTAAGCGTCTCAGCCATCAGAAGACCCCTTCAGTAACAACCACTATGTAACTCTTTGTATTGACTTGTTCTTTCACAAATGTTTGCAAAGGCAGGCTACATTACTAGGTGCTTAATAGTTACATAGTTTATAAGGTTGATAAAAGACAAGAGTCTATCAAGTTCAACCTAAAGCCCTGCTGTGTTGATCCAGAGGAAGGCCAAAAACCCCCATGAGGCTGATGCCAATTGCCCCATGACAGAGGAAAAATTCCTTCCCGACTCCAATATGGCGATCATCACAGCACATCACAGCACTGCAAAGATGTGAGGGGGGAAGTGTTCCCCCAGCAGTGATGTCATGCCTGCTGGGAAACACCCACTTTCTCTGCTGGGAGATTGCACTGTGAGCAAGAAGAAAGGTAATATACACAGCTTTTTAAAGCTCTGAAATATTTTTTAAGGGCAGGAAGGGTGTTAGAAGTAGTTAGGGAACATAGCCTGAGTTAGTTTAGAACTGTTTATTTGGTGACAGGTACTTTTTAAGGCCAAAATGGGAACAGGGAGGACATTCTTCACTCCTCCATTACCCTAGACCAAAGGATGTTATTACAAACACTGTCACTGCCCTAGACCACCATGCACCAGGGATGTTACCATTAACCCCTTTACTTCCTTAGAGAATGTATCTTCCTACCATACATGACAAAGAATGTTACTCTCTTTACTACCCTATACGAGGGATATAACCGTAAACCACTTCTCTGCCATATATCACAAGGAATGTTACCATTATGGCCCTATTTGTACTAAAAATGAGAAGACGAAAGTTGCAGGTGCTGTATGATGGCAGAAGGAACTCGCACATTGTTTTTTGCATAGGGGCCCCAATTTGTCTATGTCAGGCATGTTAATACTTACAAGAACCATATTGGTAGGACAGGCTTTCTTTACATAAGGGTTTTCTCAATAACAGTAAGTGGTTGGACCACCTCCCCACAAATTGTCAGAATTAGTTTACTCCTGTTTAAGGACGAACAACATTTAACAGTAGGACATGTGTTATGTTACCCATCCAGCTCTACTGAATAGCTAAGAGTGCTCAATAGAGATTTATGATTAAGGCTGTATGAGACATAGTGAACAGGCCCTGTGTAATAGATCCAATTATCAGCTGACAAACCAGAAACATTCATTTGTCAGCTGATTGAGAGGTTCCACATACCTACGAATCATGTTTGTTGGGCAGTAAACAAAGGATGTTCTGCCAAAAATTGTGAAAGAATTATCCATTACACTGTTCTAAAGGTAAAAAGTTGCGAGCATGAAAACAGCTGTTCTTACATAATTTTGCGGTGCTAAAAACAAAAATAACATAAAAAAATATATATGCATGATATAAGCAACCATCTGATGAAGTAAGGTTTATAAAATGCATGATGCAACCTACACCATAGATTACATAGTCAGTATTGGTGACCAATAGAAAACCGCCAAGTGTACCAAGATGATGCAAGATTAGCTAATATTACGTCACCAAATTCTATAAAAGTCACAGTATCTGTTGCTTGGCGAGTTTAGAGTGGGTTCACACTGCGTTTACTAACTATGGGAACTGGACCAGGCCCATATCTCATTCATTTGAATGTGTGACTTCGGTCAGCTCATTTTTGCCCCATATCCGGTTTTTGGACCAGACTGAAAACCACAGCATACCACGGTTTTCAGTCCAGTCAGAAAACCGGATACAGGGCAAAAATGAGCCAACCGGAATCACTATGTGACTCCGGTCAGCTCATTCAAATGAATGAGAAAGGGGCCGGGTCCCCTAGTTAGTAAATGCATTGTGAACTTACCCTAAACTCGCCAAGGAACAGATACTGTGACTTTTATAGAAGTTGGTGACGTAATATTAGCTAATATTGCATCATCTTGGTACACTTGGCGGTTTTCTATTGGTCCCCAATAGTGACTATGTAATCTATGGTGTAAGTTGCATCATGCATTTTATACACCTTACTTCATTAGTTGGCTGCTTATAGCATGGAAACTAGAGCCCATATATATTTTTTAATGTTACTTTTGTTTTTAGCACCACTAAATTATGTAAGAACAGCTGTTTTCATGCTCGCAACTTTTTACCTGTAGAACAGTGATTATTTGCCTATTACCTGTAGTTGGAAAATGTAAAATGTCCGTTGCATGAAAACTAGAGCCAACTCACAAATTTCATTATTGGATTTGAATTAAGCTTGTGAAATTTATTAAGAAATGGCACATTTCATATCTGAAAAAAAAAAAATTTGTAGGACAGTGTTAGTGGATCATCGAAAGGGCTTTTTATATGATGGCCAACCAGCTTAAACACCGTGGATCGGCACTCGTATCAGTCACCTGCCCATGTAATACAGCACTTAGTTTATCTTTGTAAATATCTAGTAAGAGGGGACAACTTTACCTCACAACATCAGAATCTTCATGACAACTAATATTGGTGCCTGGTTGAGCAGCAGTATTTTCGAGCAGGACGTGTCTCCTAGTTCAAAGCAGGATGTTCTGCTGTACAGTGAAAAAACTTGTTTATTAACAATTCATGGCACAAAGCACAGAACGCTTATTTTCTTCTATATGTTGATCCAATAAAATTACTTCCCACCATATACTCCCCCCTCCCCCACTTTATTAGCACATGGGGCCTTTATAAAGTCTCTCTCTGTTTAATAGCTGTAACGTTATTCTAATCATAGCTGGACACTTATATGTAATCACTCCATTTTTAAACACTTCATAAATGCATTTTTTATCCCTGTAATTAAGAAAATGGCCGTGTACAGTTTATCTCTTGCTGGGCATTGGCTGCCATGCTCAACTCGGCTAAGCTCCAAAGCCTGTCGCTCTGTAGCCCCCACAAGTCGCTCACTTTATGGGTTAAATCACTGTATTTGCTTTGCCATAGCTTTGACGCTCTGAACAACAATACAGCTAATCTGTCTCTGTGGAGTGTTACGTGTAAATTATTTCACTTGTTCTAGGCCTCGATGAATTTTCAGTGGGGGATATTGCTTCACAATCTTTCCCAGGGAATAAAAATAACAAATACCCCATGAAATCACCAGAAATGAAAGGTAGAGTAGTGAGGAGTCAGTGTCTTAGAGGCTGATATGGACCTTCTTGCTAAAATAATAGTGTGGTATAGAAGAAGCCATGAAAGAATTAAGCTTAATTATCATAGAGAACACATCCCTAAATATGTTATCGCATAGGGATGGTGGTGGTACAAATATAGATCTATTTACTTACATTATCTCCCATAAGTGAGGACACTCTTCACATTTTCAGGATTATTTTATTAGATGTTTTCATGTGACAACACTGAAGAAATGACACTCTGCTATAATGTAAAGTAGTGAGTGCACAATCTATATAACAGTGTTTAAATAATTGTGTCCCTCAAAATAACTCAACACACAGTCATTAATATCTAAACCTTGGCACTAAAGTGAGTACACCCCTAAGTGGAAATGTCCATATTGGGCCCAATTAGCAATTTTTTTCCTCTTTAGGTCATGTAACTCCTTAGTGTTACAAGGTCTCAGTTGTAAATGGGGAGCAGGTGTCTTAAATTCGGTATTATGGCTCTTACACACTCTAATACTGGTCCCCAGAAGTTTAATATGGGATCCCACGGTAAAGAACTCTCTGAGGATCTGAAAAAAAAAATTGTCGCTCTTCATAAAGATGGCCTAGGCCATAGAAAGATTGTCAAGACTGTGAAACAAAGCTGCAGCTCAGTGGGAAAAATAATACAGTGTTTTCACAGTGCAGGTTCCACTCAGAACAGGCCTCACCATAGTCGACCAAAGAAATTGAGTGCACGTGCTGAGTATTATATCCAGAGGTCTATGGGAAATAGATGTACGAGTGCTGCCAGCATTGCTGCAGAGGTTGAAGGGGTGGGGGGTGGGGTCATCCTGTCAGTGCTCAGACCATAGACCGCACACTGCATCAACTTGGCCTGCATTACTGTTGTCCCAAAAGGAGCCTATGCTAAAGATAAAGCACAAGAAAGCCCACAAACTGTTTGTTGAAGACAAGCAGATTAAGGACATAGATTACTGGTACCATGGCCTGTGGTTCGATGAGACCAAGATAAACTTATTTGGTGTCAAGCTTGTGTGGCAGCAGACAGGGGAGGAGTACAAAGAGAAGTGTGTCTTACCTACAGTGAAGAATGGTGGTGGGAGTGTTATGGTCTGGGGCTGCATGAATGAGGGAACTGAGGGAACCATGAATGACAACATGTAACATGTGACATACTAAAAGAGAGCATGATCCTATCCCATGGACTGGGTTGCAGGGCAGTATTCACATATGATAATGACCCCAAACACCTCAAAGACAACCACTGCCTTGCTAAAGAAGCTGAGGGGAAAAGCAATGGACTGGCCAAGCATTGAGCATCTCTGGTAAAGGACTCCAATGGCAACATGTGAAGCTCTGGTGAACTCCATGCCCAAGAAGTTTAATGCTGTGCGGGAAAACGAGAACAGGCACACATAATATTGACCCTTTGGGCTAATTTGGACATTTCCACTTGGAGGGGTATTGACCTTTGTAGCCAAGGATTAGACATTAATGGCTGTGTGTTGAGTTATTTTAAGGGGACACAACATTAAACACTGTTATACAGGCTTTACACTTCCTACTTTACATTGTAGAAGAGGGTCATTTCTTCAGTGTTGTCACATGAAAAGATATAATATTATTTATAGAAAATGTGAGAGGTGTACTTACTTATGTTAGATACTGTATGCATTCTATGTGGTCAGGATAGACCTATAGAGATCAATGTATGCATCACATTTATAAAGTCTAATAATCCATAAACATCTGTAAAAAGAACTCAAATGCAGTCAAGGTCCCTAAGGAATATACATACATATTACAATGCCAGGGCATGTTTGGTACGCTTCTACATGAAATTTGTTTATATGATAGAATATTGAATTCTTAAGCCATCATTCTTTTTATATCTAACATCCATCCACCATCAACCATCTCATTTCTGTCTATTTAAAAAGCTGATAATGTCATTTAGAAGATCAATTAAGAATGTGTTTGTCTCCTTACATTTCTCGTGCCCATACTGTATATCTGTTAACATATTTGTTCACCCATCAATTTATGCCTTATCGATTAAAGGGGTACTCCGGTGGAAAACTTCAAATGTGAACAGATATGTAATTACGTCTATAAAAAAATCTTAATCCTTCCGGTACTTATTAGCTGCTGAATACTACAGAGGAAATTCTTTTCTTTTTGGAACACAGTGCTCTCTGCTGACATCACAATGCACAGTGCTCTCTGCTGACATCTCTGTCCATTTTTGGAACTGTCCAGAGCAGCATATGTTTGCTAAGGGGATTTTCTCCTACTCTGGACAGTTCCTAAAATGGACAGAGGGGTCAGCAGAGAGCACTGTGCTTGTGATTCAGCAGAGAGCTCTGTATTCCAAAAAGAAAAGAATTTCCTCTGTAGTATTCAGCAGCTAATAAGTACTGGAAGGATTAAGATTTTTTTAATAGAAGTAATTTACAAATCTGTTTAACTTTCTGGCACCAGTTGATTTAAAAAAAAAAAAACACTGGAGTACCCCTTTAACTCTATCTCAGACTATTGTTTCTTATATTTATCTTAAACCAATCTCTACAAATGATCCATTTACATATATTTCACTTTACCTCTCTTTCTGCTCATCTGATATGTATGTCATATATGTAGATCTAAAATCAATGGACCATATTTGTCAACATACTCGTACATTTTATCTGCTGCCTTTTACCCCAAAATAGTATTTTTTATATACCATGGAACGCAGTTGTCAATTACTTGAACTAGAAATTTGAACCGTTTGCGTCATTAATGTCAGTTTATAAAAAAGGAAACCAGATTGAACCAGATTCATGACATTTATGAATGGTGACTTTGTTTAATGGTGGCAAAAAATAAATCAATTTGTAAGTGAGAAAAAGAGTTACCTGTCTGCTCCACACAGAACCTGGCAACGAAAAAGTGACATACTTTCCACCAGTGTAATAGCAAACGGCATAGCTGTATGTTGTGACAGATTTATCATAGGAAGCAAATGCAATTTCTCCATCACAATAAATCAATCTGTTAGTTGAACTTTAATTTTGACATTGGCTAAAATAATACAAGTATTGATGGAAGTTCTCTATCATCTGAGATTAGTTTAATTGGTCATTTATTTATTTATCTCTACATCCTTCATAAACTATATCATCAGATACCGTATTTTTCGCCCTATAGGACGCACCGGCGTATAAGACGCACCCAATTTATAGGTGCAAAATCTAAAAAAATAAAGATTTTGAACCCAATAGTGGTCTTCAAACTGCGGACCTCCAGATGTTGCAAAACTACAACTCCCAGCATGCCCGGACAGCCGTTGGCTGTCCGGGCATGCTGGGAGTTGTAGTTTTGCAACATCTGGAGGTCCGCAGATTGAAGACCACTGCATAGGTGGTAATACTCACGTGTCCCCGCCGCTCCGGACCCGTCACCGCTGCCCTGGATGTCGCTTCATCGCTGTCGCCGTGTCCCCGTCGCTCCGGAACGTCTCTGCTGCCGGCCGGGTATCCTCGCTCTCCGTCGCCGGCATCACGTCGTTACGCACGCGACGACGTGATGACGAGGAAGGAGAGCACCAGCCATACAGGGGATCCCTGAACGGAGAAGACACCGAGGAGGCAGGTAAGGTCCCTCCCGGTGCCCTGTAAGCACTAACCCGGCTATTCAGTCGGGCTGTTCGGGACCGCCGCGGTGAAATCGCGGCGGTCCCGAACAGCCTGACTGAACAGCCGGGTTAGTGTCACTTTCCCTTCAGACGTGGCGGTCAGCTTTGATCGCCGCGTCTGAAGGGTTAATACAGGGCATCACTGCGATCGGTGATGTCCTGTATTAGCCGCGGGTCCCGGCCGTTGATGGCCGCAGGGACCGCCGCGATAGGGGTGTATTCGCCGTATAAGACGCACCGACTTTTTCCCCCCAGTTTTGGGGAAGAAAAAGTGCGTCTTATACGGCGAAAATTACGGTACATCTTCAATCATATTGTTTTTGTTAAATAGGTTTCTCTGAAACCTATTTGACTTCTAACTTTCTAGCATCTATCTATCTACAAAACAGGAAAAAAGAAGCAGCACTCCGGCTGGAGTGAGAAAACAGGAACTCGGGCATGCAGGCTAGAGGTGCTGGTTCTGGATCCTCAGAGAATATAGAAATTGGAAGAATACCGCCGCACACACAAGTTTTAGTGTAGAAATACCGGCTTTATTCGATAACAAACAGGCAAAGTTTCGGCTGCGCAATTACAGCCTTTCTCAAGCAATTACCAAGTGGAAATGGTGCGGTATATGCAGTCATGGCAGAAAATATTGGCACCCTTGAAATTTTTCAAGAAAATGATGTATTTCTCACAGAAAAGGATTGCACTAACACATGTTTTGCTATACACATGTTTATTCCCTTTGTGTGTATTGGAACTAAACAAAAAAAAGGGAGGAAAAAAAGAAAATAGGACATAATGTCACACCAAACTCCAAAAATGGACTGGACAAAATTATTGGCACCCTTAACTTAATATTTGGTTGCACATCCTTTGGAAAAAATAACTGAAATCAGTCACTTCCTATAACCATCAATAAGCTTCTTACACCTCTCAGCCGGAATGTTGGACCACTCTTCCAGGTCTCTTATTGGAAGGGTGCCTTTTCCCAACAGCGATTTTAAGATCTCTCCACAGGTGTTCAATGGGATTTAGATCTGGAATCATTGCTGGCCACTTCAGAACTCTCCAGCGCTTTGTTGCTCCCATTTCTGGGTGCTTTTGGACATATGTTTGGGGTCATTGTCCTGCTGGAAGACCCAAGATCACGGACGCAAACCCAGCTTTCTGACACTGGGCTGTACAGTGCAACCCAAAATCCGTTGGTAATCCTCAGATTTCATGATGTCTTGCACACATTCAAGGCACCCAGTGCCAGAGGCAGCAAAACAACCCCAAAACAACATTGAACCTCCACCATATTTCACTGTAGGTACTGTGTTCTTTTCTTTGTAGGCCTCATTCCGTTTTCGGTAAACAGTGGAATGATGTGCTGTACCAAAAAGCTCTATCTTTCTATCTTGGTCTCATCTGTCCACAATACATTTTCCCAGAAGGATTTTAGCTTACTCAAGTTCATTTTGGCAAAATGAAGTCTTGCTTTGTATGTCTGTGTCAGCAGTGGGGTCCTCCTGGGTCTCCTGCCATAGTTTGATTTTATTTAAATGTCGACGGATAGTTCGCACGGACACTGATGCTCCCTGAGCCTGCAGGACAGCTTTAATATCTTTGGAACTTGTTTGGGGCTGCTTATCTACCATCCAGACTATCCTGCGTTGACACCTTTCATCAAATTTTGTCTTCTGTCCACACCTATCTATCTGAGATTAGCTACAGTGCCATGGGTTGAAAACCTCTTGATCATGTTGCCCACTGTGGACAAAGGCAAATCTAGATCTCTGGGCATGGACTTGTAATCTTGAGATTGTTGATATTTTTCCACAATTTTGGTTCTCAAGTCCTCAGACAGTTCTCTTCTCCTCTTTCTGTTGTCCATGCTTAGTATGGCACAAACAGACACACAATGCAAAGACTAAGTGAACTTCTCTCCTTTTCAACTGCTTTTAAGTGTGATTTTCATCTTTCCCACACATGTTACTTGCCCCAGGTGAGTTTAAAGGAGCATCACATGCTTGAAAAAAAATCTTATTTTCCCACAATTTTGAAAGGGTGCCAATAATTTTGTCCAGACCATTTTTGGAGTTTGGTGTGACTTTATGTCCAATTAGCTTTTTTCCCTCCCTTTTTAGTTTAGTTTATTGTTTTCCAATACATATTTTTTTTGTTTAGTTCAATACACACAAAGGGAATAAACATGTGTATAGCAAGACATGTGTTACTGCAATCCTTTTCTGTGAGAAATACTTCATTTTCTTGAAAAATTTCAGGGGTGCCAACATTTACGGCCATGACTGTATGTGAACAAAAACTTGTAGCCAAAACAGTGATTGGTTGATTAACAATAAGTAACATCCATGCATAAGACATGTGATCAAACAAATTATCCAATAGGAGCAGTGGTAAAGATGTACATAATGCTATAATACATGGTTATATTAACACAGTGAGCGCCATGACTGGAAGCCGGTGCCGAACTGCGCTTGCGAAAATACAGAACTGCGCTTGCGTGCATGCGAACCTACGGAGAACTGAAGGAGCCAAAACAGCTGAGACAGGAAGCGTGACTGCGCATGCGTAGTGGGAGATACATCTGCAGCGGCCATGTTAAATGAGGGCAATTGAGTGGGCAAGACTCATAATGAATACTATTGAATGAGGACAGTGCCCGTATAGAAGGAAGGTCCTTCCATGCATACAGGGGGATAAGGGAACCACCCAGACGATCAGAGCTACCCCGGAAACTGCAGTAAGCAGTCAGCAGGGCTGCAAGGCAAAGGCAGCAGAAGATCCTCTTCTGCTGCGCATCTTCTGCTGCCTTTGCCTTGCAGCCCTGCTGACCGTTTACTGCAGTCTCCGGGGGTTCCTCTATGTATGTATTTATTATAGCATTATGTACATCTTTACCACTGCTCCTATTGGATAATTTGCATGATCACATGTCTTATGCATGGATGTTACTTATTGTTAATCAACTAATCACTGTTTTGGCTACAAGTTTTTGTTCACATATATACCACACCATTTCCACTTGGTAATTGCGCAGCTGAAACGTTGCCTGTTTGTTATGGGATAAAGCTGGTATTTCTACACTACAACTTGTGAGTGCGGCGGTATTCTTCCGATTGCTGTATCTATCTATCTAAACAGAAAAAGGATCTCTCCACAGCCCCATTCGTGGCAAAAAAAAAAAAAACATGAATTTTATTCCATTTCTGGTGTCTTTACATGCAGTTGCTTGTAAAGACACCTGAAACGGAATAAAATTCACAAATCTTTTTTTTTTTTTTTTTTACCACGAATGGTGCTGTGGAGAGATCCTTTTTCTGCTAGATCCTTTTTCTGCTAGTTTGAGCCTCTGACCCAGGCTCCAGATTCTGCGTGCACCTTGAGATTTTTCTATTATCTACTATTTTTGCCTGATGGTTTGGATGTGCTGCTTTTCTTCCCCTTCTATCTATCTACATATATCAAAAGATGCAGCACACCACCAGCCTCAATCACAGTGAACGATTTATTCCATGATGTATCAAAGACAATGTTTCACCAGCCTCACGCTGGCTTTCTCAAGTCTTGGCTGGTGAAACGTTGTCTTGGAATCATGGAATAAATCGTTCACTGCGATTGAAGCTGGTGGTGTGCTGCATCTATTTTGATATGTGTGGATTGAGAACCAGTGGTCCGAGGTTCTAAATATGCGTGTACTCATTCATATTCTTTCTCTACATGATGTGCTGTTTCTATTTGGATTGTATCTATCATATCTATTGTATCTATATCTATCGTATCTATCTTATCTATTGTATCTATCCATCTATCTATGGTATCTATCGTATCTATCTTATCTATTGTATCTATCTTATCTATTGCATCTATATCTATGGTATCTATCTTATCTATTGTATCTATATATATCGTATCTATCTTATCTATTGTATCTATCTATCTATCTATCTATCGTATATATCTTATCTATTGTATCTATATCTATCGTATCTATCTTATCTATTCTATCTATCTATCTATCGTATCTATCTTATCTATTGTATTGATCTATCCATCTATCTATTGTATCTATAAAAGAAGAGCAATACATAAAGAGTCCCATAATGGATGGGTGCACGCAGAGCTTCTGGTCAGGTGCTTTTCTATTCACAGCAATACAGAAAGTCTCACAGCACTCCAGTAAGGTGAAATCAAGTGATGTTTATTCCATGTATATTTCTCTCTCTCTAATATCTATCTATTTATCACACCATGTCATAACAATATAGAATATATCATCAACATGGATATATCATCAATGTGATGTACCCCACATGCCGGTGTTTAGTCTAGTCCTGTAGATATACATATATACCATCCTTGTAATGGATTTACTAGAAGTAAGCCTGCAGTGATCTATCCTGGCCTGCAGTTCCCTTCACACTTCCCAGTGACAATGGTGTAATCATATGCAGACACAGTGACCTCAGTACTGTCAATGCAGGGTGTTAGGACTTGCACCAGTGCTCAGCAATCCCATAACATGGTGAAAAGAAGTTTACCTCCCAGTAATACAAGCAGTCGTGGTATTTATACTGTGCAATAATTAGTGTATTACTTGAATCCACATAGAAAGCCTGGGCCTCCTCTGGTGCTGCTGGAGTGGGGAGAGTGAATGGATGGAGGCTACTCGCACTACTCTCCTTTTGCATTGCCTTAATTCCCATCTCTTTCTGCTCTCATCCAATTAGTGCAGTGTATTAAGCGGTTTATCATCTCATAGTCAGCCATTGAGAGAAACAAGGCGAACACTTTGCTATAGAGCCTGCTCTCCTTTGACACCCTCAGGTACTTACATATTCCACTGTGCTATGAATAATAGAGGAAGAATAGAGCACTAATTCCCTCATCAAAGAATGCCTTGTCTGCTGCTTTGCTCAACAACACCATTCTGATCAAAAGAAAAGCAATAAAGCTTTGCATAACAAAACGAAACCTACTTATTAGCTTAGTGGTTAAATTAATGCAGAGCCGCTGCTATTCACATCCAACGTTTGAAAACAGCCTCCAACAACCTGATAATGCAGCATTGGGGATGGAGGAATTTTAAGCTGAAATGTGAAGCTTGACTTAATCTAGAAAACAACTAGAAGGGGTTTGGGAAGAATGGGGTAATTAAGAAATATTTAGCTGATATACAGCAGAGGCACCAGGGTGGAAAGCAAGGGATGGGGAGTACAAACATGCTGCTCCCCAGCCTCCCATTCATTCCTATGGCTTGCTCGGGGGGGGGCAGCTCTAGGTTTGATGGCAACAGATTGCTATATATGTGCCTGCTGCTGCCCTTTTCATGGGATGTTTAAGGAGATGTGTTCATATGACATCTGGAGTAATAACTCCTCCACCTGGAGGACATGGAAGAGTTTGCAGGAATGGGACTCATCAACACAAGATGGTGGTTTTAAGAATGCATCTGCAGTCATTATGGTCAATACATTGGGGGAGATTTATCAAAACCTGTCCAGAGGAAAAGTTACTGAGTTACCCATAGCAACCAATCAGATCGCTTCTTTCATTTCTGAAAAGGCATCTGAAAAATGGAAGAAGTGATCTGATTGGTTGCTATAGGCAACTCGACAGCTTTTCCTCTGGATGGATTTTGATAAATATTCCCCATTATGTTTAATGTATCCTAAAAGGGGTTTTTCAGGTTCATTGATGCTCAGGGGCTTTACATGGATATACTTATTTTCCTGGAGAACAGTGGGGTGTACTTTGTAATACATGCAATGTTAGGGGGGGTGTCCCATCTAGAAGAAATCATACCTAAATAAATACACAATAGTGATCTGATGTTAGGGCTTCTAAGCACCAGATGAGAATTTTATACCCACCTAGTCTGCCTAACCCTTCCCCAATGACAGATTTTAAGTAAAAAGAAGTCTCACAGCAGCTTATCCTCTGCTACTTGTTAAAAATGGGCAATGAGTAATGAAGAGTACTTTGCCCTTTGACCATATATAACAGTGGCCCAGATTTACTGTCACAAACGCAGCAGAATTATGGCACGATTTGTAGAAAATAAAAATGGCTAACATGTTGTACATCATATTTATTATGTAATTAAAACACTTTTTTGAAAAATGGGGCATAGCTTTAATGAAAGGGGGCATGCCTTAAGATGCAAAGCCGTACCCCAACAATGCATTACATCCGCATTCTGGCAGCCCCCCACCTCCCTTGGACTTTTCTATATTTTGTCATGGTATAACCACAGATTAAAATTTATGTAATTGCACATTTTTTTTATAAATAGACTGACACAAAATAGTCCGTCATTAGGAAGTAGGAGGGAAACATTACACGGATTTCAAAACTAATTACATGAGAAATCTGAAAAGTGTTAATTACATATGTGTGAGCCCCCCCCCCTAACCGTAAAACCCCTAACAAAGATCTGATATGATCAATTGCCTTCACAATTCACATTTGCAAGCCACAGGATTAGTAAATAGGTCCAAAACTGACAAATCAGGCAGAGAGAAAATTAATCAGAGAAGCAACCAGGAGGCCCTTGGTAACCCTGGAGTTTTAGTCATGTACTTCACAAATCTGGTCTTTATAGAAGAATGCTGTTGTTGAAGGTGAAGAAATTCTGTGTGGAGTTACCACAAGATATGTGGGAGACGCATGAAATGTGGGAAAAGGTGCTCTGTCAGATGAAACCAAAATTGAACTTTCTTGCCTCAGTGCAAAACGCTATTTGTGGTGGAAACCAAACACTGCCCATCACCCTGAGCACACTTTCCCCACAGAAAGGCATGGTGGTGGTAGCATCATGCTGTGGGGAGGCTGCTTTTTAGCAGGTACAGGGAAACTGGTAAAAACAGGGTAATCCCTGCAAATGCAAGCACACATATGCATTTCAACAGATGTCAACTATTTTTGTTCTCATTATTTTTGTGTCACAACAAAAGGTATCTAATGTAAGTCTATTTCAATTAATTTGAATTGCAGTTTGTAACAGTAGCAAAATGGGTAAAAAGTTCAAGTGGGTTATTACTTATGCAAGGCACTATAGATGTGCCAGATTTATGAAGCAGCCTGAGACAAATGTATTTGTGGACTGTCTAGTCTAAGCTTAAAGAGTATCTGTCACTAAATAAACTTTTCTAAACTAACTCAGGCCATGTTCCCTAACTACTCCTATTAGTTTTTTGGATCTAGAAATCACGAACCAAGCTGGTTTTATTTGCACTAAAACACATTTTAAATCCGTTGATGTAAACAGTTTTTTTAATTACAATAGTGCCTATTACCCGAGTTGGCTCAAGGGATTGCCCTTTGGACAATACCTAAGGGTTCAAAAAAATTGCACCAGAGAGGAAGATTTTTCCACACAAGCGACAATACTCAAAAAACGTTTTTTATCTAAAGGTTATCCAGCTCCTTTATTAACACATGCATACCATCAAGTAAAAGATAAAAAACTAAATTTAGTTACTGGAAATAAATACTCTAATGACAAAAAGGATAATAATCCCAAAAAAAATAATAACCATTTTAAATATAATTTCATAACTAATTATAACCGTGCAGCTCCACAGATACACAGTGTTCTTAAACGTAATTGGCATATTATTTTAAATGACCCTATTCTCAAGGATGTAGTCCCCACAAAACCAGGCATTACCTATAGAAGATCTAAAAATTTACAAAATATGGTGGCACCTAACAGACTAAAAAACACATTACCTGGCAACTCCTCCCCAATTGTCCTAAACCCTGGATGTACACCTTGTGGTAAAAACAGGTGTTTATGCTGTGATATGATGGAACCTTTTACTAACAAGTTTTGTTCTACGTATACTAAAAAATCATTTAATATCAGTTAAGTTCTAAACTGTAATACTCAGTATGCAATTTATCTTCTTTTTTGCAGCTGTAAGTTCCAATATGTTGGACGCACTATTCAGACCATGCGGTGTCGAATGTCCAAACATCGTTCTAATATTAAGAACCAATTCACATTACACAGTTTATCAAGGCACTTCACTAGGGTTCACGGAGGTGACACCTCTTCGTTACGTCTAACAATTCTCGAATCCATTCCAGTGGAGAAACATAACCGATTTCAATACTTAATTAACAGAGAATCATACTGGATATATACTCTTTAAACTTTGACTCCGCATGGTCTGAATGAGACCATAGAGAACGCTCGTTAATTTGATCTGTTCTCTCTGTTCTTATTTCTCCCAATATCCCCTTGATACCGTATGGCCAGTTACCACCATTTTCTGTAATAACGTTCATATCCCTCATTTCATTTTTTAATAGATTTGACACAGATTTTTAAAATTTAATGTATAGTCTCTTCCTTTTTTTTTTGTTTTTTTATATATGTATTTTATTATTAGTACTATGTAATTTTGTATGACTATTTGTGGTTCTTATGTATTCGATATACATTTGCTCGTAATTGTTAAGACTAATCTCTGTACTATGCATTTTCTCCGGCATTGAATGGTCCTCGGCGATCATTGGTTCCCGCTGTGACTAATTAATGCTGTGATAAAATGCACTGCTTTGTTGTTCCCACCTATGCCTGATGAAGCTGTTTAGGCAGCAAAACGCATTGCATTCTGGGTTATTAAACACCTTGTCTAGCACCTACCTGCTTGGTCTGTGTCCAGCGCCACGTTGAGCCGGCGTCTCCATTGAAGCTGCTTACTCGTATCTATAACACCAGTGAACCTTAGGGACAGCATCTGACTCCATATGTGTAAAGTCTGAGGCTAAGGGGGTCCATGGATAAGCCAGGGGTCGTCTAAAGTACAGTGAAACATTTGAGAAAACACATTGGGGCAGATGAGTTAGGATGATGGAAATTAGGGAAAGGGAAAATTGGTCATTTTAGGGGGGACTGTGATAGATTTATATAGATTTATATGTGTGTATATATAAATCTTATATACTATATATGTAAAATGCCCATTTAGGGTGAAGACTCCACATTCCTGTTATTTGTCCTCTCCTCCCCTATCTGCTCTCTCTCATATCACCCCTCCCATCGTATGAAGATTTTGAACAAAGAGAGCCCGGGAAAAACTGAGGAGTGGCATGCCTTTTCCCCTAGCAGGGGGTGGGAACTTATGTTAATGACAAAGGTGATATAAGCTTGAACGATTTGAAATAAAGCCCAGTGGACAGCACACAGAACGCTAAAGCACAATGGCTCTGCCTGAGTTATTTCTCTATGCTTCGGTATATACATTATGTATAAGAACGATGAGGTTAATCTACAACATCCTCAGTCTACAGAACCCCGCTTTTCCGCAGTGTACAGAACCCCGCCTGTCCTCAGTGTACAGAGCCCCGCCTGTCCTCAGTGCACAGAGCCCCGCCTGTCCTCAGTGCACAGAGCCCCGCCTGTCCTCAGTGTACAGAGCCCTGCTTGCCCTCAGTGTACAGAGTGCCGCTTGTCCTCACTGTACAGAGTGCCGCTTGTCCTCACTGCATAGAGCCCTGCGGGGTATGCGAGTGAGCACAGCACTCCCGCCTGTCTGATTGACAGGAAGGGAGCTGCGCTGAGCTGGGCACATGCTCAGCCTGCAGTCTGCGATTTCGGACTCACTGCCAGGCCGGCGTGAGTCCGAAATCAATGCAAAAGCTTGGGGTCAGGGATTCCTAGGGAGACCCCTAGTGGACACATTTTCAAAATATAAACAGACACACAAGGAAGCATTTAAAAAAAATATTAAATACTATCAGAAAGTTGTTTAATTTGGAATGATCTATAACCTATAAAAAATGTTTTTTTTATGACAGGTACTCTTTAAACTGTCTAAGACTTAGGTCAGTTTAATAAATCAGGGTCAATATATAGAACAGACTTGACTCTAAAAGTCCAAGCTAAATCTAAAAAGTAGAAGCAAGAAGCTGCATTAAATTTTTTTAATAGTTTTTTATGCATTAGTGCTGGCCATTTTTCAACGACTCAATGGAGTCCTTTTTAAGCAACAAAATAGTTTGTGTATCAGTAAATATAGGATTCACATGATTACATCTCAATATTCACCATAATGTGATTAAACATCAACTCCAGTGTTTAGCTTCATTATGAAAGCGTTACGATACATTGACTTATATCACTTTTTCATGCTGTTTTGCAGATTTCATGCTGTTTTTAACCATTTAGTTATATTAATTTACATAGCATCAAAACCGCAGCAAAGACTGTACGTGTGAATGTACCCTTAAAGACTCTAAAGTAATTCCTTTTTTTTTTTTTTTAAAGGAGAGAAGTGTTATCACAGTTGAGGTTGGGGTTTACCATCTATTTGGCTATAATTAGTTGAGAAACAGATTTTCCATTATTATATATATGCACCGCTCATGAAATAGCCAGTGTAGTTGGGATTTGACTGTCACTGATCTGCATAATCATAACTTCTCTGGGCACATAATAGCTATATCAAGTGCTTCAATGGTAGGTGGATATCATAGGACACCTATAGGCTAATATATTGATTATATCTCTATATAAATACAACATTGCAGTAGAGAGATCTATATATACCATTTGGATTTTCAAGAAAAGATTGATGAAAACACTGTTGAACTAATCCGCTGACAGATATACAGTGACTAGTTCATGGACACCAGTTACTTTAAAAGCACAACTATAGTTCTAAAGACCCAGTAATCTGCAGCAGGAGCTCCCTATTGGACTGAAGTGATCAGCAGTCTCCCCGACCTGCACATGACAAACATAGGTCTCTCTACAAACAGATTGATAGTTGCATGTTTTTGACATCGCAAAGTAGGCATGTATTACTTTACACCAATCCGATTGTGACGAATACCGGTCCTATAGACATTATGATTAACACTATTTAAATCTTATGTAAATAGCCAACAGTGGCACTCATAAGTCTATTCTAGTTTTCAAACTTTATTCAGATTTTGTTTAGGTACAGTATCTCACAAAAGTGAGTACACCCCTCACATTTTTTTAAATAATTCATATCTTTTCATGTGACAACACTGAAGAAATGTTACTCTGCTACAATGTAAAGTAGTAAGTTCTCTGTATAACAGTGTTTAATAGTGTGCCCCCTCAAAATAACTAAACATGATGTTATTTCTCTCTAATACTGGTCACTGGAAGCTTAACAGGGCATCTAATGGCAAAGAACTCTCTGAGAATCTGAAACAAAAAATGTTGCTCTACATAAAGATGGCCTAGATAATAAGACCCAGAAACTGAGTTGCAGCACAGTGAGCAAGACCATACAACGGTTTCCCAGGACAGACCTCACCATGGTCAACCAAATAAGTTGAGTGCCCATGCTCAGCATCATATCCAGAGGTTGTCTTTAGGAAATAGATGTATGAGTGCTGCCAGCATTGTTGACATCCTGTCAGTGCTCAGACCATATGCCGCACATTGCGCCAAATTCGTACCAGCAGGAAACCTCTTCAAAAAAAGCAGCAAATAGTTTGCTGAACACAAGCAGACTATGGACATGGATTACTGGAAGCATGTCCTGTGGTCTGGTGAGACCAAGATGAACTTATTTGGTTCAGATGGTGTCACGCTTGTGTGGCAGCAGCCAGGTGAGGAGTGTGTCTTGTCTACACAGTCAAGCATGGTGGTGGGAGTGTCATGGTCTGGGTCTGCATGAGTGTTGCTGGCACTAGGAAGCTACAGTTCATATAGGAAACCATGAATG
Source organism: Hyla sarda (assembly GCF_029499605.1). Taxonomy (NCBI): domain Eukaryota; kingdom Metazoa; phylum Chordata; class Amphibia; order Anura; family Hylidae; genus Hyla; species Hyla sarda. The sequence continues at coordinate 400,689,288 of NC_079190.1, read as the reverse complement.
CCAACATGTGCTGTGACATACTGAAGCAGAGCCTGTTCGCCCTCCCTTCAGAGATTGGGCTGCAGGGCAGTATTCCAACATGATAATGACCCCAAACACATCTCCAAGACCACCTCTGCCTTGCTAAAGAAGCTGAGAGTAAACCATCTCTGGGGCACTCTCAAATGGAAGGTGGGGAGAGCAAGGTCTCTAACATCCACCATCTCTATGATGTGGTCATGGAGGAGTAGAAGAGGACTCCAGTGACAACCTGTGAGGCTCTGGTGAACTCCATGCCCAAGAGACTTAAGACAGACACATTGGATACAGATGCTGGTGTGCTCATTACAAATAGCTGAGTGGTGTCAGCTATTTTGTGCTATTTTGTGCTTCAATGGACCCTCTACCTGCACAAAATTTTAATAAAGTTTGAAGATTGCAACAGACTGGTGAGTGCCACGGTCATTCCTGTTGTCTATTTGGATGTTGGACTGTGAATTTCTTACCAACTGAGTACCACAAACTCAGTTGGTAAGAAGCAACCCCCCACCACACTCGTGGAATATTGGTTAGGGAGAGGTGGGCAGTACTAGCCAGCTTTCTCTATATGTAAATCTTATGAAATGTAAACACTGAAGGGGACATTAAATTAAATTGTGGTAAAACATTGAATGTTCTGACATTGTGGGGTACAAATGTGGTGGACTGTGCACTGTAAATTATTTGACCTACAGCCAATCAGCCTAATCCTAGAGGCAAACAGCATTCACATGGGATCTGTGCCTAAAAGCACAGCCCCAGCCGCAGCTCCACCCCCTGATGAAACTATAAAATAAGATTTTCTATGTTAGGACTGTTTTCTATGTTAAGAAACTGTTACACCTTTACTATATGCCCCCTAAGCACAGACCAGGAGCTGCATGAATACCCAACCACTTCTACACCTACACCTGCAAGTTTATGGGGGATTTCATAGAGGAATATTTGTTGCCTAAATGAACATTTAGCTGATGCCATTGTGAGTGCAAGGAGAGCTTAAGCCACAGGTAAAGCAGCTGAAACAACCAACCAATTATGCTTTGAGTAACTTCAGATTACTCCAGCGCATTTATCCTGTTCTTCATGGTCTTCAAAGTGGCTCTAAGAGCAAGGTAAGAGGATCATTGAAACTTAGCCAGAGTGACCATTGGGTTCTTAGTCACCTCTCTTACCAGGACCCTTTTCCCCCTGATAATGTACTTTGGTGGGGTGCCAGCTCTAGAAGGTTGTTCAAAACTTCATCCATTAAAGAATTATGGAGGCCATTGTGCTCTTGGGAACTTTCAATGAAGCAAATGAGCTTTTTTGTACTTTTCTCCAAATCTATTCCTCCACACAATCCTGTCTCCGAGCTCTACATGCAGTTCTTTCACTCCCCATGGATAGTTTTTTCCCTCTAATATGCATTTTAAGTTGTGATACCTTAGATAAAAAGGGCTGTGTCTTTCTAAATCATCATGTCCAAAGAACTGAATTTTTTGCAGATGACTCAGAGGTTTAGAAACATCTCAAAAATGATCAAGAGAAATGGGAGGCCCCCAGAAAATTCAAATGTCATAAAGGGACTAAATATGTTCAGCTTTGTTTGATGGCTTGTGAGCATTCACCTTTCAATCAAATGGTGTTCAGGTCTGGAGAATGGGTTGGTCATGACAGAGCCTTACTCTGGCGGTCTTCCATCCACACCTTGATTAACCTGTCTGTGTGGCATGAAGCATTGTCTTGCTGGAAAAAACAAAACAATGCTCAGAGTTCAAGAACATTGTCAGCGTAAAAAGAAGCTGGTGTTGTTCAAGGATAACATGTACTTATCGTGATTCATCCATCATTCACAAAGACAAATTTGCCAGATTCCAGCCTTCAGATCATCACCGGTCTTCCACCAAATTTTCACGTAGGTGCAAAGGCTGAAAAGCCAGTGTCTTGCACCATCTGTGAAATTTGTTTCCATGGCTATGGAGAGTTTAAAGCCAAGAAAACAAGATCATTCCTGGCCAAAATGATCCTACCAACATCACGTAGACCTGTTTTCCCTGGCGAGAGATCCCCTGGCCTCAAAGAGTAGACCTGTCCATTTTCTGTTCACCCTTGTGGCAAACAGATTCACTACTTGAACACTGCTATATTTATTGCCCATTTTCCTTGACTGAAACAATGGCAACTAAGGTAGTCTTGCCTTCTCCTTTTCTGCGCCCTTGAAATGGAGAACTGGCAGGGAACCCAGATGACTTTTGTCAAGTTTGAAAATAAAGTGAGAAACTTTGATTAGATCCTGAGACCTCATACCTCCCTGGTGAAAGAATTAAGGACTAGGAAAGGGCCTAGAAAACTGTTCACAACTTTCTTATGTTCTATGAGTCCTTGGTCTCCTCCCTGTTTCATTAACCCTAACCCTCATCTCTTTTTACACTTGAAAATCTGATGAAGGAGAAACAAGTTCTGTGGAATGATGAGGTTAAAATTGAACTTTTTGTCCGGAATGAGCAAAGGTACGTTTGGAGAAGAAGGGGAACAGAATTTAATGAGCAGAACCTCTGTCCAACTGTTAAGCATGGGGGTGAATCAATCATGCTTTGGGGTTGTATTGCAGCCAGTGGCACAGGGAACATCTCACGAGTAGAAGGAAAAATGGATTCAATAAAATTTCAGCAAATTTTGGATGCTAACTTGATGCCTGGGAAAAAGCTGAAGTTAAAGAGAGTATGGCTTCTACAAATGGATAATGATCCTACACATCGAAATCCACGGGGGATTACATCAAGAGGCATAAACTGAAGGTTTTGCCATGGCCTTCACAGTCTCCTGACCTCAACATAATTGAAAATCTATGGATAGACCTTAAAAGAGCAGTGCGTGACAGATAGCCCAGAAATCTCAAAGAACTGGAAGACTTTTGTAAGGAAGAAGGGGCAAAGATACCTAAAAAAAGAATTGAAAGACTCTTGGCTGGCTACAAAAAGCGTTTACAAGCTGGGATACTTGCCAAAGGCGGCAGTAGAAGATATTAACTCTGCAGGGTGCCCAAACTTTTGTAGACGCCATTTTTTTGTTTTCTGTTATTTTGAAAATTTAAATGATGGAAATAAAATGTAACTTTTGTGGACACATTATAAGAATGTCTAATCTGTAATTTGATGCCTTTTGGAGATTTTTCCATCTTTCCTTGGCATCTTTATGCACATTAATACAAATTTTTACCTGGGGGTGCCCAAACTTTTGATCCCCATTGTATGGTGAACAGCGTAAACGTAAAAAAAAAAAAGGTGAGAAATTGCTGCTTTTTGGTCACATCACATCCCAGAAAAATTTTATAAAAAGTGATCAAAGTGTTACATATACACAAAAGTGGCACGGATAAAAAATATACATCACATCACAAAAAAAGAAAGAGCCCTCCTACAGCCTTGTATATGAAAAAAATAAAAATTTATAGGGGTCAGAATAGAGCTATTTACTAATTTTGTTAAAATAAAGTTTGAGTTTTTTTTAAAAAAATAGTACAATAGTAGAAAAGCATGTAAACATGGGTATCATTTATCGTATTGACCCACAGAATAAAGAAAACATTTTACCGTAATGTGCAATGCGTAAAAACGAAACCCTCCAAAAGTTGCAAAATTACGGTTTTCCTTTTCAATAGTTTTTTCTGTTGCACCATACATTTTAGGGTAAATGAAAGGGGTTATTACAAAGAACAATTGATCTTTCAAAAACAAGCCTTCATATAGATCTGTGGATTAAAAATAAATGTTATGGCTCTTAGAAGCGGACGAGGGAAAAAAAATTAAATTGGCTTGGTCCTTAACACCTTGAAGACCAAGGGCATACCTGTATGCCCTGATCCCATTACCGGTGTTTGAAGCATGCTCACGAGCTGAGCATGCTTCATACCTGCTGGGTCTCGGTTGCTATGAGCAGCCAGGACCCACGATTAATGCCAGGCATTGCCGATCGGTCTGATGGCTGGCATTAACCCTTAAGACGCCATGATCAAAGTTGATTGTGGCATCTAAAATGTGGGGTTAACAATCCCAGCAGCTCAGCGAAGCTGATGGGGACCATCACGGAGTGGACAGCGGGAGGGCCCTTGACTGCCTCCTAGCCGTCCGATTGGTCCTCTGATGCTCCAGGAAGCCTCAGCAGGCTGGAGCAGAAGAGCACTGATAACAATGATCAATGCTGAGCTAAATCTCAGCATTGAACAGTGTATGCAATCGATCGCCTGTTATAGCCCCCTATGGGGACTAAAAAAACTGTGTAAAAAAAAGTTTACAAAAGTGAATTAACCCCTTCCTAATAAAAGTTTGAATCCCTCCCCTTTTCCAATTTTTTTATACAAAATAATGTAATAAAAAATATAAATAATCATATCTGGTACCAGCGCGTGTGTAAATGTCCGAACTTTTAAAATATAAGGTTAGATGGCGTACACGTAAAAAAATACGAATTTTTTGTCACTTCATATACCATAAAAATAAAAAAATAATCAAAAAGCCCCATCAAATAAAAGTGGTACCAATAAAAACTACAGATCACGCCGCAAAAAATTAGCCATTATATAGCCCCATATGTGGAAACATTTTAAAGCTATAGGGATCAGAAGATAACAATTTTAAGCATAGTAATTTTGGTGCATGTAGTTATAAGTAGTAAAATAAAATAGAACCTACATAAATTGGGTATCCCTGTAAATGTATAGACCTACAGAAAAAATATAAGGGGTCAATTTTACGAAAAAGTGCACTGAGTAGAAACGGAAGCCCCCAAAATTTACAAAATGGGATTTAGTTTTAATTTCACCTCGAAAATAATGTTTTTTGGGTTTTGCCGCAAATTTTGGTGTAAAATAAGGGATGTCATTACAAAGTACACTTGGTGACTTAAAAAACAAGTCCTTATATGAGTCTGTAGGTGCAAAATTTAAAGTGTTTTGATTTTTAGAAGGGGAGGAGGAAAAGACGAAAGTGCAAAAATGAAAATTGGCCAAAATAAGGACAAAATAGGCTTGGTCCCTAAATGGTTAAGGACAAAATGCACCGTGTCTTTAAGGAGTTAAACACTGATTTTATGTCGATCAGGCTGGTAATCACATGATCCAATTACAGTAATGAAACACGTGATGGAATAAAACAGATAGCTCTGTAGGATGGTGATTAAAAATACCCCATAAAGAAACAAAAAAACAAACAAACAACCTAGAGTGCTTCTTTTAATGTATCCAAACACACGTGTTGGATCAGCAAAGAGAAGCGAAAAGTAATATGACAGGATTTTTCTAGGGTGTGAACATATGCTGAAGAGGACTCTTTCTGTTCAATATGCCAGCAAAAATGATAACTCAGCATCACGGCAGTATCAATGATTTGGGATTATTGGCTATTTGTTATCTGTCTACACACTAAGCATGTGCACCTTTTCATTGTGGAATGTCCTGATTGGGACATTATTCAAGGCAATAAACTATAAAACAATGCTCTCTATGGTCAATACAGCACATAGTATGCCACAAAAAGGGGAAATGTAAACAGATTATCCCATAAATAGAATGGAAATGATCTTCTGGACACAGCATTAATGTATACCCAAATAGCAACAAATCTCTGCGTCTGGAGATGTTAATTTATAAATCAATAATGCAGCCATCTGCAGCATAGCCTAATAGATAGTTGTGTTATAGCCCCTGTGGAATGTGGTCAACTGCAATAGTTTCAAATAATAAAAGGTGCATATAATGCCATCTGCTCCACTTTCAAAGTTAAACTTATTAACCTGTGTTAGTGATGAAGATAACAGCTATGGTAACCAAATATTTTAATTGTTTAATTTGTGTGTTATGTGTATACACCTTTATGGACACACACATCTACATAAATGCACTGCATCTCATATAAGTGACTACACTCCTGGCATGTTTGTAAATATTTTATAACATCTTTTCATGTGACAAAACTGAATAAATGACACTCTGCTACAATGTAGTGAGTGCACAGCTTGTATAACAGTGTTTTATTTTGCTACCCCCTCAAAATAAATCAACAGACAGCCATTTATGTCTAAATATTGGCAACAAAAGTGAGTACACCCCGAAGTGGAAATGTCCGAATTGGGTCCAATAAACCTTCAAGTGTAAATGGGGAGAAGGTGTCATATATCCAGAGGCTGTTTTTGTGAAATAGACATATAGAGTGCTGCCAGCCTTGCTGCAGAGGTTGAAGTGGTGGGGGTCATCATGTCAGTTCGGAGCCCATACGCCGTAGACTACATTAAACGGCTGCATGGCTGTCATGCCAGAAAGAAGCTTCTTCTAACCCCTTCCCTGTCCTATCTGCGGGTACAGCAAGGTTTAGACATTAAGGTTGTGGACCTCTTACTTTACTTTGTAGCAGGTGTCGTTTATTTAGTGTTGTCACATTAAAAGATATAAAAATATTTACTAAAGTGTGAGGGGTGTACTCACTTGTGAGATACTGTATACACAGAATAGAAGTTACCACAGCTATAGGACAAGGTAAATAAAAATATATAACATGAAGAATAAGCTCACACTGACATCACTACCATACTGCAAAGTCTAAATTATCTAAAGTCCTATTGCTTTAAAGTTTTCACATTGTAATCTTTGAATCATACGGAATTGCCATATGCCACTATATTCAAAAATACATATATACATGCAAGTATTACAAACACCGCATGTTAATTACAAACATCTTGTATAATTTTCAAATATTGCAAAAATTGTACAAAATTAACATTAATGGAGTTGGTTGTCCCAACATTAAAAAAAATAGCCTGAGATATATTTTTTTTTATCACAGTGACATCTCTCTTTTAGATAAACAGTCCTTCCTTTATTTGGCTCAAGGTGCTATAAAAGGAAAACATACTTACCTGCCCTAAAGCTTGCTCTTCTCGCCTACTTACTGTGACATGTTGTTCCTGCAGGATATCCTGGCTTTGTCAACCAGTGCCACAGCAGCTGAGAGCAATGGGGACCAGGAGCTCTTGATATGGCATCTGTGGGGGATTTGGGCTGGCAAGTATGGCCTTTTTATTTTTTTTTTGTTTATAAAAAAAAAAAAAAACACACTTCAGGCCAAATAGTCTACAATTTTATTTTATTTTTTTTGCCTTTGGAATACCCCAAAGCACCTTAGGCACTTCTTTTTTTGTAGTTATAGGAGCAATATTCAGTTTGATCTCCAGTAAAGTGGACATCTTGTTTAGAATGGACTGGGGGAAACCCTCACAGATAAGTAGAGACTATATTAACTGGAACATTATTCAACTACCTTTATCATTGCAGATGACACTTCACAGCTATTTCCAATGAACATAATTGGTACATATGTGTCAAAAGTTAAGATCAGTCGAGGTCTCATTGTTGAGACCTCCCTCTTGTCATTATTTATAGCTGGGTGAGCAGCACGTTTTAGTCCCCTGCTCAGTGCTTGATGCAGGAGACAGGCTCCATAGACTATAATAGAGCCAGTCTTCTGTAATCAGTCAGATGTACTGTACTCAGGACTAAGTCCTCAACCAATCGTAACTGATCTGTGAACATGTCAAAAGTTAATTTAAATCACTGTTATGCTTTAAGTTTAACATTTAATTTTAAATCTGGAGGAACATTTCTTAAAACTCTACATTGTGCCTTTCTTCAGTTATAAATTGACCAGTTGTTTTCACTTAGGGGTGTGTTTCTATGCCCTGTGTCACTGTCCTATCAAATTATACATCAGATATACCGGTAATGGAAAATCTAGTAAAATCTATAAATGGAAAAAATATTTTTCGGGAGTGGCTCTCTCTGTTCTCAAGCAGTGGTAACAAACAAATATACTTAAGCTTGCATTCTTTTACTTACAATCTGAGAGTGGTAACAATGTACCACTCACATTCAATCACTGGCCGCACAGTAAATCTCCCCGGAATCATCTGTACCCGCTGCTATCCTCTTTGGGTATGGTGATTCACCTCCCGATACTCATGCAGCAAACAGAAAAAAGGGCGGAGAGCAGGTCTCTGTACTCTTTTACAAACACATTCACATTGCCATGGACTTATATGCAGTTTTACTTACTTGACAGAGAAGAGTATGGCTTTCACTACTCCCCTCTCGCCGTGTAGCCTCAAACCACTATCCGTCAGTCTGCGTTGCTAATAGCGATCCCCTCCTTGGTCTCTGTTTCTACCATGAGCAGGCACGACCATTCAGGTATTTAAATGTAGACTTTTATACATAATATATAGAAATACAATATCAAACGCATGTTTGGGGTCCCCCTTCCTCAGGGATTTGTGAGTACAGGGTACAGAGACCCGCTCTCCGTCCTTTTTTTCTTTTTGCTGAATGGGAAATCTAAAAAGTTACCGATTTAAAACATTATTGAAAAATGTATTTTTAAACATTACGATTTTTTTTTGACAAATGTGACTTCAGTATTATATATCGCTTTGCCATTCTCACATGAATACCATATTTGTCAATTGTCTAATGTAACAATTGTTCTGGTCTCTTTTGTGACTTTCAGGATGAGATGCCAATTTACTTCTAAAGACATTTTTATAGAACAGTTGTTTCTATAAAGAATAAGGACATCAAAGAAAAAACCAAGGTATTCAGAGACACAAATTTCAAACTTTATTGTTTTAGAAAAAAGGACATACATTTAAAAACATTTTAAAAAAAGGGTACAAAATACCAAGATGGTCCTACAGATACACAACCGGAGGTCCACAGAACAAGGGGTTAATCCCCAAAGAAATACCTGTATCTACAGATGGCTAAAGAGAGCCTACTTTGTAATAACAAAAGTGTCCCAACTAGTGGCTACATTCAGTAAGGTAACAGCCATATACATTTATACACATAACAAGAGGTTGTTAATTTCACCTTCTAAGGACACACCAGGACCTCCGTCACCCAACGTTTCACAATTAAATGCTTCTTCCGGGGCGTAGTTTACTGTGGGTCTGCCACCTATTTGTGCACCTAAATAGCCTATCATATGTGTCTACGTAGTATTGCCTCACCTCCGGGTGTGCGTCATCCCTGCTTCCTTATTTCGCGCCGTGTCACATGACCCGTCGTGTCATGTGACTGCGTATCGCGAGAGTCAAGGGGAATGGTCTCACTACCTAAAGATCTAAGGGTCACGGGATTCATTGTACCATCGCGAGATCCTACCATCATGTGGTATCCCGCTGACTGAGCCGAGGACATGTCAGGTGACCATCCTGGTCACATGACACATCATAGAATAAAGCATAATACGGGGAACTAACTCCAAAAACATGGGGACCATATTAACAACGATCTCCCTCTATGTTTGTATATATTGGAGACTCCAGTAAAGTGCTGACTACAGGTAAAAAAGATGAAAGTTTAAGAATAAAAAAGTGCAATAGTTGCCGATACCGATAAGTAAAAATGAAAGTGAAAAAGTGCAATAGTTGCCGATATCTTTAACTCAGTTATTGGGACATGTAAAACAATTATTATAAATTGTAAGTATTATAAAAAATATTAAATAAACCAAATAACCTATGTATATCATCCTGTGTATTACAACTAGTGACCTATTTAATATTATTCTCCCCCTTCTCCAACAATTCATTGCACATAAAAAATTATATACAATACCAAAAATAAATTAAAATTTCATATTATGTACAGTCACAACCCTATATACAGACAATAGTGACTTGGCACCTATAGAATTAAGTTAAATGATATGGCTCACACCACAGGTACAATTATACTCATGGTCGAGCCATACCATGTAACACCCAGTGTACAAAGTGAAATAATTTTGTATTAATTTTCATTTGTTTAAGATGGAGATCAACCCGTCAACGAGACAGATAGTACTCCAATGGCCAAGTGAAGATTATAAAAATGTGTGATGTGTGAGTATCATAGTGATTAAGATTAATGTGATTGTAATTCCACATATAACACATACAAGGACATACAGGGCCCACATTTATACATTTATTACACACATCTAAAAGCACCACGTCACAAACAAACAAATAACGATAAAATTAATATCAATTTCAAACCACCACGTGAAGTGTACATACCGTGACCACCACCATAGTGAGAAGACGTGACATATCTTGCGCTGTACTGGAAAGAAAGGGGGAATAATTGTTTGTGTTCATAAATATGTTAACATGTTAAAATACCTGTTTTAAACGAGTCACTTGGTATAATAAATAATCCACATTTACTCAGTATCTTAGATACATTGATACCATATGAAGGGGGGGAAAAAAGAAAGGGGAGAAAAAGGAGGGGGGAAGAAGAGAGAAAAGGGGGGGGGAGAAAAAGGAAAGGAGGGGGGGTTTGTGTTAGGGGGGGGAAGGGGGGAGAGGGGGAAAAGGGGAGAGGGGAGGGGAAGAGGGGAAGGGGGAACAGGGGGGGGGGGAAGAGAGGGGAGGAAAGGAAAGGGGGAAGAGGGGAAGGGGAGGAAAGGGGAGGTGGAAGGAAGAAAGAGGGAGGGAAAGGGGGGAAAAATGAGGCCAGATCTTGGATGATGCCAAGGAAAAGGGTATCTTAACTCAGAGACAGATGGCGGGCTTGCTACCTGAACACCCACAAATTCCAACGATTTATTTGCTCCCCAAGATACATAAGGACCCGAATACACCTCCGGGAAGGCCAATAGTATCTGGCAACAATTCTTTAACAGAACCGGCTTGCAGGTTAGTGGACTTTTACCTTAAACCACTAGTGGAGCTATTACCATCTTACATCAAAGACTCCAATGACATCTTAAAAAGGCTGGAGGGGTTACAGTTGGAAGATAACATGCTTTTAGTGACATGTGACGTCGAGTCACTGTACACTTCTATACGTCACTCAGATGGAATAGCAGCAACAAAATTCTTTCTGGAGGCAAACAACACTGATGTGGATTTATGTGCATTTATTATTGAACTACTTACCTTTGCTCTCAGTAAAAATTTCTTCATGTTTAGGGGAGTCCTCTACCTGCAGCGCCAGGGCACAGCGATGGGGGCGTCTTGTGCGCCCTCATACGCTAACCTGTTCCTGGGGCTGTGGGAGAGGACCCTCTTTACGTCGGACATGGCCCCTCACCTTGACAAGGTGATTTCGTGGGGCCGTTATATTGACGATATTTTGATTGTCTGGCAGGGTACAGTAAATGAATTGGAGGAATTTATAGGCTACCTCAATCAAAATGACTTGAACATACGCCTTACATATAAATGCAATAAAACTAACATCGACTTTTTGGACATTGATATACAGGTGGCTGAAGATGGCACAGTACAAACTAACTTACATCGAAAAGCAACAGCCGCTAATACCCTACTCCATGCCAAGTCAGCACATCCGGATCACCTGGTAAGGAATATACCAGTGGGACAATTCTTAAGGGCCAGGAGATTATGTTCTGACGATTGTTTGTTTGAACAACAGGCACAGGACCTAAAAACGAGATTCCGAGAACGAGGCTACAGCAATCGTGTCATCAACAGAGCGTACTGGCGTGCTAAAAGAAGCAATCGGACCACTCTACTTCACCTACCAAAATCTGCCACCCAACCTTCTAAACAGGTGGGGTGCATATTTGATTTTCACTCACGAAGTGCAGAAGTAAGGGAAATCTTGGGCCGACATTGGCCAATTTTGCAAAATGATGAAACACTTAACAATATTGTTGGGGTAAGGCCATCCATTTCCTTTAGACGTGCTAAAAATTTGAAGGATCAACTCGTACAAAGCCACTATACAATTAGATCTGAACCTTACATTTTTGGTTCAAGGGGACCCAAAATGGGAAGCCATCCATGTGGTAACTGCGTTGCATGCACAAACATGGATAGGTGTACTACCTTTCAAAATTCTACAAATTCCCACACATACGATATTAGATATCACATCAATTGTGCAACCAAAGGTGTCGTCTACATTGCAACGTGTCCCTGCGGGCTATTATATGTTGGCAAAACTATACGCCGGCTCCGTAGAAGGGTTCGGGAACATGTGCTTGATATAAGAATGGCCCTAGAACAACCGGATCGCCCATGTGTGAAAACTATCCCCCGGCATTTTAAGATCAAACATGACTGTGATGCTAGCCTCTTGAGATTCAGAGGCATTGACCATGTACCTGTTGGCCCAAGAGGAGGGAACTGGCAGAAAGTGGTAGCCCAACGTGAAACACGCTGGATATTTCGACTTGACACGATGATTCCCCAAGGCCTAAATGAGGTTAACAGCTTTGTCCCCTTCCTGTAGACTTTGGGTGTGACGTGAGATCTCTGACATAGGGTTTTTAACCTTTTTATAGTTCATTTTTTAAATAATTTTAATTGAATTTACACCTTGCTCTTCCTCCTTTTCTATTTAGGAATATTGAGTTATTAGCCTAATGTAATGAATATCTTTGGATGGTGCGGCACCTGGTTCCTTGAATTATGGGATATACCTCATACAAGATCAAACATAAAATTGCGATCATAAGAAGAATATTTTGGACGTTTGTGCAATATATATCCTATGGATTAAGTGCAATATGTAATATCGCATTGTGAATTGGGATTTTTTTACATGACCTTACTAAGTGCAATACACCCTTGGTGTTATCTAATGTGGTTTATGCAATATACTGTGGGCCATATAACCCTAATGTTCTGTTCACCATATGACGGGGTAATTCTATTCTTTTTCTTTCCTCCTGTTTTCCCTTCCTTCTTTCCCCCCCCCCCTTTTTTCCTTTTCTCCCCTTCTTCTTCCTCTTTCTTTCTTTTTTCTCTCCTCCTCCCCTTTCCTTCCCTTCTTCCCCCTTTCCCCCCCCTTTCCCCCCCTCTTTCTCCCTTCCACCTCCCCTTCCCCTCTTCCCCCTTTCCTTTCCTCCCCTCTCTTCCCCCCCCCTGTTCCCCCTTCCCCTCTTCCCCTCCCCTCTCCCCTTTTCCCCCTCTCCCCCCTTCCCCCCCCTAACACAAACCCCCCCTCCTTTCCTTTCTTTCTCCCCCCCCCTTTTCTCTCTTCTTCCCCCCTCCTTTTTCTCCCCTTTCTTTCCCCCCCCCTTCATATGGTATCAATGTATCTAAGATACTGAGTAAATGGGGATTATTTATTATACCAAGTGACTCGTTTAAAACAGGTATTTTAACATGTTAACATATTTATGAACACAAACAATTATTCCCCCTTTCTTTCCAGTACAGCGCAAGATATGTCACGTCTTCTCACTATGGTGGTGGTCACGGTATGTACACTTCACGTGGTGGTTTGAAATTGATATTAATTTTATCGTTATTTGTTTGTTTGTGACGTGGTGCTTTTAGATGTGTGTAATAAATGTATAAATGTGGGCCCTGTATGTCCTTGTATGTGTTATATGTGGAATTACAATCACATTAATCTTAATCACTATGATACTCACACATCACACATTTTTATAATCTTCACTTGGCCATTGGAGTACTATCTGTCTCGTTGACGGGTTGATCTCCATCTTAAACAAATGAAAATTAATACAAAATTATTTCACTTTGTACACTGGGTGTTACATGGTATGGCTCGACCATGAGTATAATTGTACCTGTGGTGTGAGCCATATCATTTAACTTAATTCTATAGGTGCCAAGTCACTATTGTCTGTATATAGGGTTGTGACTGTACATAATATGAAATTGTAATTTATTTTTGGTATTGTATATAATTTTTTATGTGCAATGAATTGTTGGAGAAGGGGGAGAATAATATTAAATAGGTCACTAGTTGTAATACACAGGATGATATACATAGGTTATTTGGTTTATTTAATATTTTTTATAATACTTACAATTTATAATAATTGTTTTACATGTCCCAATAACTGAGTTAAAGATATCGGCAACTATTGCACTTTTTCACTTTCATTTTTACTTATCGGTATCGGCAACTATTGCACTTTTTTATTCTTAAACTTTCATCTTTTTTACCTGTAGTCAGCACTTTACTGGAGTCTCCAATATATACAAACATAGAGGGAGATCGTTGTTAATATGGTCCCCATGTTTTTGGAGTTAGTTCCCCGAATTATGCTTTATTCTATGATGTGTCATGTGACCAGGATGGTCACCTGACATGTCCTCGGCTCAGTCAGCGGGATACCACATGATGGTAGGATCTCGCGATGGTACAATGAATCCCGTGACCCTTAGATCTTTAGGTAGTGAGACCATTCCCCTTGACTCTCGCGATACGCAGTCACATGACACGACGGGTCATGTGACACGGCGCGAAATAAGGAAGCAGGGATGACGCACACCCGGAGGTGAGGCAATACTACGTAGACACATATGATAGGCTATTTAGGTGTACAAATAGGTGGCAGACCCACAGTAAACTATGCCCCGGAAGAAGCATTTAATTGTGAAACGTTGGGTGACGGAGGTCCTGGTGTGTCCTTAGAAGGTGAAATTAACAACCTCTTGTTATGTGTATAAATGTATATGGCTGTTACCTTACTGAATGTAGCCACTAGTTGGGACACTTTTGTTATTACAAAGTAGGCTCTCTTTAGCCATCTGTATATACAGGTATTTCTTTGGGGATTAACCCCTTGTTCTATGGACCTCCGGTTGTGTATCTGTAGGACCATCTTGGTATTTTGTACCCTTTTTTTTAAAATGTTTTTAAATGTATGTCCTTTTTTCTAAAACAATAAAGTTTGAAATTTGTGTCTCTGAATACCTTGGTTTTTTCTTTGATGTCCTAATTTTGCATGGTATGGGAACATACAAATAGATGTTGGCACTCTATATGCATCTATAAAGAATAACCAAAAGTCTAGGTCTTCTCCATTTTGTGATAATAGCTTTAACTGTGGCTGGATGAAGTCCCAAAATCCAAGTAGTGACTTTGCAACAGTTTCCAGACTCATAAATATATACCGGCATTTCAAATTAAAAAAAAAAATTAAATTGCAGCATTGTGTTGCATGTTGATACTAGAAATGAATAAAAATCAGGTACTGCACTCCAAAATTGAATGCGAATGCTGGTCCGATGATTTGTTTAGTCGACAACAGAGTAGTTCTGCTTTTAATGCATCATGTTAGCTCTGCGCACATACCTGGCTGCTCGGAGAAATTGGGGCACATAAATAGTGGAACTCTTTCTCTGCAGATAAAATGGAACACAACAGAAATGAATTAGGCCAAGACAGGGGGGTGTTATGAAAGTGCCACCTGTATCTGCATGGTAGACATGTGTTACGCCGAGCGCTCCGGGTCCCCGTTCCTCCCCGGAGCGCTCGCCTCATCTTCGTTGTTGCAGCGCCCCGGTCAGATCCACTGACCGGGTGCGCTGCGGTCCCGCCTTCAGCCGGGGTGCGATTCGCGATGCGGGTAGCGCCCGCTCGCGATGCGCACCCCGGTCCCCGTACCTGACTCGCTCCCCGTCAGTTCTGTCCCGGCGCGCGCGGCCCCGCTCCCTAGGGCGCGCGCGCGCCGGGTCTTTGCGATTTAAAGGGCCACTGCACCGCTGATTGGTGCAGTGGTTCCAATTAGTGTTTTCACCTGTGCACTTCCCTATATCACCTCACTTCCCCTTCACTCCCTCGCCGGATCTTGTTGCACTTGTGCCTAGTGGGAGCATTCCTTGTCTGTTCCTAGTCCGTGTTCCTGACCTCCTGCCGTTGCCCCTGACTGCGATCCTTGCCGCCTGCCCCCGACCTTCTGCTACGTCCGACCTTGCTTCTGCCTACTCCATTGTACCGCGCCTATCTTCAGCATCTTCAGCAGCCAGAGAGGTGAGCCGTTGCTAGTGGATACGACCTGGTCACTACCGCCGCAGCAAGACCATCCCGCTTTGCGGCGGGCTCTGGTGAAAACCTGTAGTGGCTTAGAACCGGTCCACTAGCGCGGTCCACTCCATCCCTCTCTGGCACAGAGGATCCACTACCTGCCAGCCGGCATCGTGACAGTAGATCCGGCCATGGATCCCGCTGAGGTTCCCCTGCCAGTTGTCTCTGATATCGCCCGACAGATCGCCCATCTAACCCACCAGCTGTCGGAAGTGTCCACCATTTTGCACCAACATCCCCTACCAGTTGCCTCTGATATCGCCCGACAGGTCGCCCTTCTAACCCACCAGCTGTCGGAACTGCGCCAACATTCGCAACTTCTTCAGCAATCATCTCCTCCGCCAGCTCCTGCACCCCTTCCGCAGCGAGTGGCCACTCCTAGCCTCCGCCTGTCCTTGCCGGACAAATTTAATGGGGACTCTAAGTATTGCCGTGGCTTTCTTTCGCAATGTTCCCAGCACTTGGAGATGATGTCGGACCAGTTTCCTACTGAAAGGTTTAAGGTGGCTTTCGTGTTCTGCCTTCTGTCTGGAAAAGCCCTGTCATGGGCCGCACCGCTCTGGGACCGCAATGACCCCGTCACTGCCTCTGTACACTCCTTCTTCTCGGAAATTCGAAGTGTCTTTGAGGAACCTGCCCGAGCTTCTTCAGCCGAGATTGCCCTGCTGAACCTGGCCCAGGGTGTTTCTTCCGTTGGCGAGTACGCCATTCAGTTCCGTGCTCTTGCTTACGAGTTGTCCTGGAATAGTGAGACTCTCTGCGCGACCTTTAAAAAAGGCCTATCCAGCAACATTAAAGATGTTCTGGCCGCACGAGAGACTCCTGCTGACCTACATGAACTCATTCATCTAGCCACGCGCATTGACATGCGTTCTTCCGGATGGCGTCTGGAGCTCCGCCTGGATATGGACTTTGTTCGCACGAGGCGTTTTTTCTCTCCGGCTCCTCTCTCCTCTGGTCCTCTGCAATCTGTTCCTGTGCTTCCCGCCGCGGAGGCTATGCATGTTGACCGGTCTTGCTTGACACCTCGAGAGAGGACACGACGTCGCATGGAGAATCTTTGCCTGTACCGTGCCGGTACCGAACACTTCCTGAGGGATTGTCCTGTCCGTCCTCCCCGCCTGGAAAGACGCACGCTGACTCCGCACGAAGGTGACACAGTTCTTGATGTCTACTCTGCTTCTCCACGCCTTACTGTGCCTGTGCGGATATCTGCCTCTACTTTCTCCTTTTCTACTATGCTCTTCTTGGATTCCGGATCTGCAGGAAAATTTTTTTTGGCCTCTCTCATCAACAGGTTCTACGTTCCTGTGACCAGTCTCGCCAGACCCCTCTACATCTATTGTTTTTTCAATAAAAGATTGGACTGTCTCGTACATTTCCACACAGAACCCCTCCTAATTTGCATTGGACCTAATCTCGGAAAAATCGAGTTTTTTTTCTTCAGGTTCTTTGGCCCCAAGAAGAGGGGGAGACCCAAGGGGGGGGGTACTGTTACGCCGAGCGCTCCGGGTCCCCGTTCCTCCCCGGAGCGCTCGCCTCATCTTCGTTGTTGCAGCGCCCCGGTCAGATCCACTGACCGGGTGCGCTGCGGTCCCGCCTTCAGCCGGGGTGCGATTCGCGATGCGGGTAGCGCCCGCTCGCGATGCGCACCCCGGTCCCCGTACCTGACTCGCTCCCCGTCAGTTCTGTCCCGGCGCGCGCGGCCCCGCTCCCTAGGGCGCGCGCGCGCCGGGTCTTTGCGATTTAAAGGGCCACTGCACCGCTGATTGGTGCAGTGGTTCCAATTAGTGTTTTCACCTGTGCACTTCCCTATATCACCTCACTTCCCCTTCACTCCCTCGCCGGATCTTGTTGCACTTGTGCCTAGTGGGAGCATTCCTTGTCTGTTCCTAGTCCGTGTTCCTGACCTCCTGCCGTTGCCCCTGACTGCGATCCTTGCCGCCTGCCCCCGACCTTCTGCTACGTCCGACCTTGCTTCTGCCTACTCCATTGTACCGCGCCTATCTTCAGCATCTTCAGCAGCCAGAGAGGTGAGCCGTTGCTAGTGGATACGACCTGGTCACTACCGCCGCAGCAAGACCATCCCGCTTTGCGGCGGGCTCTGGTGAAAACCTGTAGTGGCTTAGAACCGGTCCACTAGCGCGGTCCACTCCATCCCTCTCTGGCACAGAGGATCCACTACCTGCCAGCCGGCATCGTGACAACATGAAAGCTGTTACTGGTGATGTAGGGGCTAATATAGGAGATGAGTCCTTACACACTGTCTACTATCTGTGCTTCGTCAATTTCATTTGGTTTATTGGATAAATTAGGAATGACTTAAATCTTTCCATACAAAAAGTCTGTGGGGAACTTATCAATGCTTACCTTTTCTGGTGTTAAAAAATAGCAATTTTTTGTACAACGCTGTCATTTTCCCTTAAAAAGCAGAGAAGTCACAAATTGAGAGGAAATAAGGCTTGCGTAAAAATATGTGTTTTTTTCACCCCTGGATACGGGCATACAAGCCTTGTTGAGTTTATTCAGGTGGCCTTGGTCTTATGTTATACTTTATTTATAGATTTAAAGCAATAAACAACAATACATACAAAGGAAATGTCTTTTCAATGCACTATAGACATGTGATGCATGTGTTTGCATAGAGCCTTATTCTCCATATAAAATAGCCATAGAACTCTTGAGAAAAAGTGTCTGAATTTTTTTTTACAGAATATCAAACAGATGGAAAAAAAAAGGTGAAAAGATTGAACTACACCCTCTGTCAATCAATGTCATCTTTTGACCATTAAAAAAATTATCTATGGTGGCTTCCCCTTTAATGTTACAACGAGTCTTTTCTGATTATTTCTTCCTAACAACCCAATTTGTTTTCTTTTACTTTCTCTAGGCGGCCATCAACACGGATTACATGTTGCAAAACTGATGTGTATTTATGAATCTCTTTTGTAACCAGGCCTATTTTCATGATTTTGCTCTGAGTTGGTATGAAAAGTAATTTTAGCTTTTTAAGTCCATTTAGGAGTACACCAGACAAAAGTATTCATCCAAACACAATCTGGAATGTATCTGTACATTTATTTAGAGATATATGGATTATGGCTAATTTCAGTCATGGAAAACTCTACAAAATAAATAGTGATATTTAATTTTAACAATGAAACAGCCATGTTCACATACAGTGGAAATTTCTATTTAAATCACTGTGCATTTTGCCATAGATTTAGTCCTTTATATTACAAGGAGTGAAAACCCACAGAATGCTCTCAAATCAAAGCCTATTTTTTCCACAACATATAAATGGAGTTTTGTTAATTTATTCATAGGTATTGTACTATTAGACTTTTGTTATAAAAAAACAAACAAAAAAAAACACTGGATGTTTAGTTAAATACTACTTACAAGATCAATGCTGGCAAAGATGTAATTGCATCTATGAAGTAAATAAAGGATATAACTATATTACAAGTCATAAAATGTATTTTCTTTAAAACAGAGGACATGGCCTAAATTATGAGGACACCTGACCAAGATGAGTTATACACTAAGGGTGGGTTCACGTGTCCAGCTCAGAGAACCAAGCCTAACTTGCAGCGACCGATGCCAAAACTGATGCCAAAAAGTGCACCAGTTGTATAGGATCCATTAATTATTCTATCCATTAGTTGAGCAGGCCAAATAGAGGAACAAAATACATTACTGAAAACTGGCCCCAAAAAATACACTAACCAGATCACACAACTTTCACAGAAAAATGTCTCTGAAACTTTTCTTTAACCCCTTAAGGACGCAGGACGTAAATGTACGTCCTGGTGAGGTGGTACTTAACGCACCAGGACGTACATTTACGTCCTAAGCATAACCGCGGGCATCGGAGCGATGCCCGTGTCATGCGCGGCTGATCCCGGCTGCTAATCGCAGCCAGGGACCTGCCGGCAATGGCCGACGCCCGCGATCTCGCGGGCGTCCGCCATTAACCCCTCAGGTGCCGGGATCAATACAGATCCCGGCATCTGCGGCAGTTCGCGATTAAAATGAACGATCGGATCGCCCGCAGCGCTGCTGCGGGGATCCGATCATTCATAACGCCGCACGGAGGTCCCCTCACCTTCCTCCGTGCGGCTCCTGGCATCTCCTGCTCTGGTCTGTGATCGAGCAGACCAGAGCAGGAGATGGCCGATAATACTGATCTGTTCTATGTCCTATACATAGAACAGATCAGTATTAGCAATCATGGTATTGCTATGAATAGTCCCCTATGGGGACTATTCAAGTGTAAAAAAAAATGTAAAAAAATGTAAAAGTAAAAGTAAAAAAAAAGTGAAAAATCCCCTCCCCCAATAAAAAAGTAAAACGTCCGTTTTTTCCTATTTTACCCCCAAAAAGCGTAAAAAACATTTTTTATAGACATATTTGGTATCGCCGCGTGCGTAAATGTCCGAACTATTAAAATAAAATGTTAATGATCCCGTACGGTGAACGGCGTGAACGAAAAAAAAATTTAAAAGTCCAAAATTCCTACTTTTTTAATACATTTTATTAAAAAAAAAAATTTTTAAAATGTATTAAAAGTTTTTTATATGCAAATGTGGTTTAAAAAAAAAGTACAGATCATGGCGCAAAAAATGAGCCCCCATACCGCCGCTTATACGGAAAAAAAAAAAAGTTATAGGTCATCAAAATAAAGGGATTATAAACGTACTAATTTGGTTAAAAAGTTTGTGATTTTTTTTAACCGCAACAATAATATAAAAGTACGTAATAATGGGTATCATTTTAATTGTATTGACCCTCAGAATAAAGAACACACGTCATTTTTACCATAAATTGTACGGCGTGAAAACGAAACCTTCCAAAATTAGCAAAATTGCGTTTTTCGTTTTAATTTCCCCACAAAAATAGTGTTTTTTGGTTGCGCCATACATTTTATGATATAATGAGTGATGTCATTACAAAGGACAACTGGTCGCGCAAAAAACAAGCCCTCATACTAGTCTGTGGATGAAAATATAAAAGAGTTATGATTTTTAGAAGGCGAGGAGGAAAAAATGAAAACGTAAAAATTAAATTGTCTGAGTCCTTAAGGCCAAAATGGGCTGAGTCCTTAAGGGGTTAAAAAATAGTAACTATCCCTAATTAAGGGCACCCTTTCTAGCTATCCTCTATCCCTGTGTGTTTCTCTGTTAAACATGCTTACTGTACATACCTCCTAATGCGAGATCTAGGAGGATAAAATGTCTAATGTGTACATCGGTTTTGTATCCAACAAACTTTAAAACGTCCCGACACGTTTCCCAGTGAATTTCACATGGTTCATCAGGGGGCTTGCTTATAAGTGAGGAAGAGAAATATATTGTCACACAAGTTCTGATACGTCACTAGTTTCCATTTTCGTAAAAAGATTGTGAGCTAAAGGATGTTCTACTATGCTGAATTGACATGATTTGTGTCCTTGACTATTGAGACCGAGGTATTGGAATGTCCTTTAGCTCTACAATCTGTGGAGGAAACGCATCTGGACAATTTATAGTTTGTTGGATACAACATTGATACAAACAAACACTTTATTCTCCTAGAACTCACATTAGGAAATATGTATGCCTCTTTAACAGCAAAGCACATCGGGCAATAGAGGATAGCTAGAAAGGCACCCTTAGTTAGGGATAGTTTCTCTGAAGGAACAGATGAGCCTTGACCAGCATATGAGCGAGTCCTCATTTGTTCATCTAAGTATTTATTGTCTGCTTCTCAAGATTGTTACAGGCAATGTACATGGTTACTTGTCATTATGACTCTATCAATTGGTTTTTAATGGCAATTTACTAAAGGTGAAATCTTAGCCAAAAAGAGGAACACGGAAAGATGCGTTCAACCATCCGGCATTCAACGTTTGGCAGATAAATGCGAGCTGTCCCATTCAAATGAATAGGATCGGATCTACAATCATTTTTTCTCTGATACTTTTTCTACAGCGGTGGAGGGAAACTGAAGGACAATGCACATATGGGAAGGGCCTAAGAACACATTTCTCTTTAGCTGAGAATCCCCACCTAGTTCTAGAGATTGAACATGCCATCATTTTTGCCAAGGATTTATCCACTTTGTATGAAATAGATTCAGATTTTATTGGTGTTGAACTCCAGATCTGTAATATGATTCTGTGCACAAGCTTTTACATTACGTTGATTTGTAACCTTTCGTGTTAAATTACTTTTAGGTAGCAATCCAGCATTTTAGCCGTTGTACTAAAACAAACCAACTAAATTTTTTTCACTGAAATGCATGCAATCACAAGGGCACTAACCCAAGTTTAACCAAATAAAGTTGTCTAAGTGGCGTCCCTGGTAAAGCAGGTTGCAGGGTGGTGAGGACACCACACCCTGAAAATTCCTTGTGAAAAAACATGGCTAACTATGGATATCATGGGGCAGTAGATCTTTTGCATGATCTATATAATCATACCAGGGCCGGCCCAAGACATGTGCTGCCTGGGTCCAAGAGTGAAGTGCAGTTACATCTACAGACTCACAGGGGGCGTCTTCTTGGAAGCCTTCTTCCATTCATGGCTCATCTTCACAGAACCTGCCAGAAAAACATGTAAGGCTACAAACAGTTTACAGCCCCCAGCAGATAGATAGCCAAAGCACAAGTGCAGCACACCAGATATATTTGAATCAAAAGTGGTAGTTTATTCCATAGTGCAGAAAAAGCATACTAGTGAAATGTCTGCTTTTTCTTTACAGTGGAATAAACTACCACTTTTGATTGGATACATTTGGTGGTTGCTCTTATCTGCTGAAAGACTACAATTCTGGACGTGCAGTTTTTATTGGTAGTTTTATTTAGATAGACAGATAGAAAGGGAAGCCTCCAGTATTAAGATAGTTAGGCAAGTCCCTTGTATTTATATAGGTAAGGCTACCCCAGCAGATAGGTAGGGAAGCCCCCAGTACTTAGATACATAGGGAAAAGGCAGCCGCCAGTACTTATATAGGTAGGGAAACCCCCAGTTTATAGATAGGTAGGGAAAGGGAAGCCCCAAGTATTTAGAAAGGTAGTTAAAGGGAAACACCCAGTATTTAGAAAGGGTAGGGGAAGCCCCCTTAGGAAGCTCCCAGTACTTAGGCAAGCCCCCTCTAATTAGGTAGGTAGAAAAGCCCCCTTAGGAAGCCCCATGTAATTAGGCAGGTAGGGAAGTCTCCTGTAATTAGGAAGGTAGGGAAGCCCCCTTAGGAGGCCCCCTGTAATAAAGCAGGTAGGGAAGACCCCAGTACTTAGGGAAGACCCCTGTAATTAGGCAGGTAGGGAAGCCCCCAGCAGTTTAGTCCCCACTAATTAAAGAAAATAAAATAATAATGTAACTCACCTTCCCTGCGCTTTTCTGGTATGGGCTCCGGTGCAGGGCTTCTCCAGCAAACAATGAGATAAATTTAATAATATAATAATCTATATTATAAACCCCTCTTTTCCTTATTTTATTTTACTCTTGTTACCCATTCATTTAATTTCTCTGACTTCCCGTCATATTGCATCTCCACACAATCTAATTTATTCCCTTTTTTCTTCCATTTACATCTCTGATACATATACATCTTACTTCTGTTATCATATCCATCATTCAGTGTCACTATTCATTATTCTTTCATAGTATCCTCTCTTTTACTCCACTTATCCTTATGCAATCTACCTATTCATCATCTAACAATCATCATTCTTCCATAGAATTCCTATTCAATGTTTATAATTTTTGCATGTTTCTCTTTTTATCCATCCATTTTTAACTATCCACCTATTCCTCTCCCTTTCATTCATTCCACTGACATCTCTATATTCTGCGTATAACATATGTCCTTCCCTTCATCTCCAGTATGCAATGTCATTGGACCCTTGTCTCGTCCCTCAGCGCTGATGCGTTCCACGTGATGTCATGATGGAACGCACGGTATCGCTATTTCGTTCCTCAGTTTCAATATAGTTATATAACTCTCCCCCTTCCTTCTTACACTATACCACGACCCATATAGTGCACCCTTTCATCTTTTTTTCTTCTTTTACATACTCCTTTTCTCTGACAGGCCTCGGACCGGAAGTGACGCTGTCTTCGAAACGACGTCACTTCCACTCTGGCAGCACATATGCCGGCGCTCTATGTCTGTCATGCACATTCTAGCAACCATAGGTTGCACCCTGACATATCCACACACGGCGTGAGGCTGTTCCATAGACAATATTCCGCAGCAATCCGGGTAAGCTGCTCTATCCATTCTATATTACTACATGTCTCTTGATTTCCACTACCTTGGTCATTATGAATAATTAGATGCCTTATACTTAGCATATCTGGTAATACTGCCTTGCCATCTGATATCTCCTCATGCGTTTTGCCGGTTCCTTACCACCACCAGTATCCTTTGACAGCCATACAATTAACTAGGTCTGATATCAAAGCTACTGCATTTTACCCTGCGGCTCCTTCCATGTAAAATACATTTATACTTGTTACTATATATATGCCTTGATGTTATGTTATTACTTACTCTCAATTTTGTATGGACTCCTTCTCAGAGACAATTTTCCTATACTGTATATACAGATATCTCGATTGAAACTATTTCTTATTATCTCCTTATGTGATTGCATTATGTCACAAAACTATATTTTCCTAAGCACTATTCACTTGGATTGTGTATCAATCACTTTTGTATTCTTATACACTACTGTATATGTTTTTCTAGATCTGATGAAGGTCACAGGTTGACCGAAACGTTATCTATTTAATGGATTGCTAATTAAATTCACAATATTGAAACGAGTGCCAAGTTGTCATGTGCTGTTGATTAAAGGAGTAGGATCCTTGTGCACAGTCGATTTGAAAGAGTGCCATATTCTACTACTATTAACCATGAGATGACTTCATCGCCTGTGGCCTGCAGAGTAAGTGCTGCACCGAGCGGGGATTACTGATGTCCCATGCTCCTGTACAGTACTGTGAGTGCCTATGCGTACGTTGTACGCATCGCTACTCATTTTGCTTTCCCAGGGGGAACCAGCCCTGCATATTAAAAATCTTGTAGGGGCGGCAATTTGCTGACCCTGTGAAGGTGCTGCCTGGGTCCAGTGGACCCAGCGGGACTCATTGTAGGGCCGGGCCCTGACTAACTACAGGGTGGGCCATTAATATGGAAACACCTTAATAAAATGGGAATGGTTGGTGATATTAACTTCCTGTTTGTGGCACATTAGTTTATGTGAGGGGGGAAACTTTTCAAGATGGGTGGTGACCATGGCAGCCATTTTGAAATCGGCCATTTTGAATCCAACTTTTGTATTTTCAATAGGAAGAGGGTTATGTGACACATCAAACTTATTGGGAATTTCACAAGAAAAACAATGATGTGCTTGGTTTTAACGTAACTTTATTCTTTCATGAGTTATTTACAAGTTTCTGACCACTTATAAAATGTGTTCAATATGCTGCCCATTGTGTTTGATTGTCAATGCAACCCTCTTCTCCCACTCTGCACACACTGATAGCAACACCGCAGGAGAAATGCTAGCACAGGCTTCCAGTATCCATAGTTTCAGGTGCTGCACATCTCGTATCTTCACAGCATAGGCAATTGCCTTCAGTTGACCCCAAAGATAAAAGTCTAAGGGGGTCAGATCGGGAGACCTTGGGGGCCATTCAACTGGCCCACGACGACCAATCCACTTTCCAGGAAACTGTTCATCTAGGAATGCTTGGACCTGACACCCATAATGTGGTGGTGCACCATCTTGCTGGAAATACTCAGGGTACATGCCAGCTTCAGTGCATAAAGATGGAAACACATCATCATGTAGCAATTTCGCCTATCCAGTGGCCTTGAGGTTTCCATTGATGAAGAATGGCCACACTATCTTTGTACCCCATATACCACACCATACCATACATTTTTGTGTTCCAACAGTCTTGGAGGGATCTATCCAATGTGGGTTAGTGTTAGACCAATAGTGGTGGTTTTGTTAGTTAACTTCACCATACACATAAAAGTTTGCCTCATCACTGAACAAAATCTTCTGCAGAAACTGAGGGTCCTGTTCCAATTTTTGTTTTGCCCACTCTGCAGCACCTGAAACTACGGATACTGGAAGCCTGTGCTAGCATCTCTCCTGTGGTGTTGCTATCAGTGTTTGAAGAGTGTGAGAAGAGGGTTGCATTGACAATCCAACACAATGGGCAGCACATTGAACACATTTTATAAGTGGTAAGAAACTTGTAAATAACTCATGAAAGAATAAAGTTACGTTAAAACCAAGCACATCATTGTTTTTTTTTTTGTGAAATTCCCAATAAGTTTGATGTGTCACATGACCCTCTTCCTATTGAAAAAACAAAAGTTGGATTCAAAATGGCTGACTTCAAAATGGCGGCCATGGTCACCACCCATCTTGAAAAGTTTCCCCCCTCACAAATACTAATGTGCCACAAACAGGAAGTTAATATCACCAACCATTCCCATTTTATTAAGGTGTATCCATATAAATGGCCCACCCTGTATAACAAGGGAACATTATATACGTCTAGAGGAAAGAAGGTTTTTACACCAGCACAGACGGGGGTTCTTTACTGTAAGAGCAGTGAGACTATGGAACTTTCTGCCAGAAGAAGTGGTCATGGTGAACTCAATAAAGGAGTTCAAAAGGGGCCTGGAAGCAATTGTAGAAAGTAATAACATTACAGGTTATAAATACTAGATTTATAGGGACAGAACAATGATCCAGGGATTTATTCTAATGGCCATAATTGGAGTCATGAAGGAATTCCCCCCCCCCCCCCCCCCCCTGGTATGGGACAAAGTTTATTTTTTGCCTTCCTCTGGATCAATACAGTAGGGACACAATAGGGATATAGGTTGAACTTAATGGATGTTGATCTTTTTTTCAACCTTATTCCACTGTGATCTACAGCTGGAAGGTCTGAACATCAGGGGTGAGTGCAAAAATGCATTGACTCAGTCAATGCTTTCACTCAGTCAGTAACGGCATCCTGGGAGTCACCACTTTCTGGGCACGTATGCACTTCGTCTTACCCATCTCAGCCCTTATGGCCAGATGCAGACGTCTGAGTTACCCCGAATAGCTGTTGGGCCAACCGCTGCATACCATGAACATTTGCATCCATGTGGTTTCTCCATTCTACCTTGGTGCTCTTTTTAACTGATTCAAACAATAAGTTCTTTTCTGATGACACCTCCCTTTTACATTTTCATGCAAAGTAATGCCTAAACCTTTTATTACAAATACCCCTTTTTGTTTTCACACAGTTCAAATAAACATAAAAGTTTCAGCTTTCAGAAGACAGTACACCTGGCATCAGGTTTTAAAAATTCACAAATTATAGCATAAACACCCAGTTTGTACATAAATGTGTGACTTAATTTACACTGCCCTACATTCTTAACCCCTTAAGGACCAAGGACGTACCGGTACGTCCTTGGTCCTGCTCTTCTGATATAACGCGGGGTTACACAGTAACCCCACGTCATATCACTGCGGGCCCGGCGTCATAGTGAAGCCGGGACCCGTCTCTAATAGCGCGCAGCGCCGATCGCGGCGCCGCGCGCTATTAACCCTTTAGCCGCGCGCTCAGAGCTGAGCCGCGCGGCTAAAAGTGAAAGTTCCCGGCTAGCTCAGTCGGGCTGTTCGGGATAGCCGCGGCTAATCGCGGCATCCCGAACAGCTGACAGGACAGCGGGAGGGCCCCTTCCTGCCTCCTCGCTGTCCGATCGCCGAATGACTGCTCAGTGCCTGAGATCCAGGCATGAGCAGTCATGCGGCAGAATCGTCGATCACTGGTTTCCTATGATAAACCAGTGATCAATGATGAAGATCAGTGTGTGCAGCGTTATAGGTCTCTATTGGAGCTATAACACTGCAAAAAAAAGTGAAAAAAAAAAGTGAAGATCATTTAACTCCTACCCTATTAAAAGTTTGAATCACCCCCCTTTTCCAATAAAAAAAAAAACACAGTGTAAATAAAAATAAAAATAAACATATATGGTATCACCGCGTGCGGAAATGTCCGAATTATAAAAATATATCATTAATTAAACCGCTCGGTCAATGGCGTGCGCGGAAAAAAATTTCAAAGTCCAAAATAGTGCATCAATAAGTCCTATCAATGCAAAAATGGTACCGTTAAAAACTTCAGATCACGGCGCAAAAAATGAGCCCTCATACCGCCCCATACACGGAAAAATAAAAAAGTTATAGGGGTCAGAAGATGACAATTTTAAACGTATTAATTTTCCTGCATGTAGTTATGATTTTTTCCAGAAGTCCGACAAAATCAAACCTATATAAGTAGGGTATCATTTTAATCGTATGGACCTACAGAATAAATATCAGGTGTCATTTTTACCGAAAAATGTACTACGTAGAAACGGAAGCCCCCAAAAGTTACAAAACAGCGGTTTTTTTTCAATTTTGTCGCACAATGATTTTTTTTCCCGTTTCACTGTAGATTTTTGGGCAAAATGACTGACGTCATTACAAAGTAGAATTGGTGGCGCAAAAAATAAGCCATCATATGGATTTTTAGGTGCAAAATTGAAAGAGTTATGATTTTTTAAAGGCAAGGAGCAAAAAACGAAAATGCAAAAACGGAAAACCCCCCGGTCCTTAAGGGGTTAAGCAAGGGTGGGGCTTAACATAAATGTGACGAGGCCATTCAAATATGCTGAATTGCTTACAACCTACACCCGTTCACTGTGTATGTTGTATCTGAAATCTATGCTAGCTTAGAGTCTGCTTATATTTCAAGGAATTGATGCACAGGCAGATGCAAATAAAGTGGCAGATTAATCAATAAATATGCCAAACATAATGCCAGTGGAATATTACTGAAGACTGACATTAATAGCTGAACTTCGTAAATCCTCCCTCCATTATTAGACTATTATAATTGTTAAGCTTACTGTACAAAATTATATACAGAAACTTCTTTAAGAAGATAACCTGCTTCTGTTCATTCCACAATACATTACGTTAATTTTCTTTGTGAAGGCCACACTTTCCCACACAATTTTGAGTGGTCTTCACAAAGGGGTTAAACTGCATTCTCCCCCCCCCATATATAATTTAGAAACCCAATATAAGAAATCACACTTGTTTCTTCTTTAGGATACCATTAATTTTAGGCAACATAAAGTAAGGGAAAATGCATCAGGAAAGGTGGGGTGAGGGTATAGGAAAAAGATTTTTGTTATTTTATTTATACATTTTGTCCCTCTAGAAGCTAAGAATACACCATTTATTAACAAAAAAAACAAAAACATAAACAACTAGTCCTAATATTTAGATGCTGGGACTAGTAAGAGGAAGCAGCACTGTTCTATGCATATATCAAAGAGCCAGAAACACAAAATGTTTAGCTTTCTCTGAGAGCAGGGCAGCCAATGGTGTCTCCTTGTTCAGCCAGTATTCTGCAGCCTCATTTTTTCACCCCTGCATTTCATCCTAACTATTGGGTTCAAATCACATTAGATTTTGTTTAAAACAGAAACCAACACAATTTAGTGGATTTAACATATGACAGACATAAACACCAACACCAAAGAAAAAAACATACTAATAAATTAAGGTACAAAAAAGAAAACACAATCTTTATTGATATATAACACGATTTAAAAGCATGTATAATAAAAAACACATATGAAGAAAATTGGTACAAAGGATGACCAGGCAGAAGAGAAGGAGATAATGGCGCTAACATACAGATTTAGCAACATAGAATATTGGAAATTCATTGAACAAAGTGCAATCCTAAGCCGGGTATGGTGTACAAATACATGTAAGTAATGGCAAGTAGCAAGATCAACACCAGCTTACAAGTGCAGAAAAATCATTAAACATGATATCTATAACAGATAATATACATAACCCATGCACATGAGGAGCACCTCTCACCTCCTAACCCCAAACGCGTTTTTGCTACAAATGCTTCTTCAGGCCCGCTTTAGAAACATTTGTTGCGAAAACGCTTTTGGGGTTAAGAGGTGAGAGGTGCTCCTCATGTGCATGGGTTATGTATATTATCTGTTGTAGATATCATGTTTAATGATTTTTCTGCACTTGTAAGTAATGGCAAGTAGCAAGATCAACACCAGCTTACATGTATTTGTACACCATACCCGGCTTAGGATTGCACTTTGTTCAATGAATTTCCAATGTTCATCTATGTTGCTAAATCTGTACGTTAGCGCCACCATCTCCTTCTCTTCTGCCTGGTCATCCTTTGTACTCATTTTCTTCATATGTGTTTTTTATTATACATGTTTTTAAATCGTGTTATATATCAATAAAGATTGTGTTTTCTTTTTTGTACCTTAATTTACCAGTATGGTTTGTTCTTTGGTGTTTATATAGACCATATGGTAGCGGATCTCAGCATAGCCATACCTTTGTTTGGTAATATGACAGACATAAGCTGCCCCTGACAAACCATTTAAAATTATCTTATAGTTAGCCAGGTGCCAACTTCCATGGGAGTTGAGCCATCAACTAACATATAGCTTTATTAACAAAATAAAGCATCAGATGTTACAACTCACATTTTCCATCTATAAAAATTAAGCCAATTAAGTCTTAGCTACTTATATTTTGGACCTGAAATGCATTCCAGATTTTGATTTGATATGTATTCTGTATGGGTGGCAGTAAATGAATGTGGCAGTAAATGAAACTTCATGCAACAAATAGAAGTGAATGGTAGCACAACCACTTAAAAGCCAAAGTAGTAACCCCCCCCCCACCCAACAACAAACACATTCTGAAAAATATATACATGTTGAAGAGGAAAGTGAAATATTTGTCTATTCTTAGTGTGATGATCCGTCTTGGGGATTAGCTCTGGGATCGTCCTGGACCACGCCACAGGATGCGTTTCTTCTCAATAAACCAGCAAACAAACGCTTATAATGCAAATCTGGCACCTTGCCAGTTTTATTAGACAGGTTGCAGGGAAAGAAATAAACAAAAAAACAGGAACAAACTAAATCCTAGACCGTCTGGTCACTGACTAAACAGATCAGCTTGTCCTGACTAACAACCGCTGAGCTTCCCTCAGCCGGTTAAACATATGTCCCCTGCAACCTTCTACTCACAATTCATGTCACTCTCTGTGAGCCACTCATAGCTCGGGCTGTGTACTCCTCAGCAGGCTCTGTCTCTTCCCTACAGCCCACATGCTGTCTCCTAGGAAGAGCCCAGATTAGACTGAGTCTCCATCTCATATACACACACCTCTTCCCTCCTGCCTCATTACTTAAGAAGCAGGTGAGAGCTTCTGCAGGGTGAGCCAAGGAAATACACCCTTTCCTTGCCACACTGCCACATTAGGCAGTGTTCACACATTTTGTTTTATTTGCAACACTGTTGCAGTACCACCATGGTACTGGCATATTTTTTCCATGATTTTCTGAAAGTGTCGCAAAAATCAGCAAATCGTGGTAAATTGCACCATTTGTACCGTATTTTTCTAAACTGTTGCAAAAAGTATTTTGCAGTGTAAAATATTTTTTTTTTTAAACGTATGAGCCTTTGAAAATGTCCCGAAATCTAGACTAAATCAAACACCATGCCGACTTTTGCAAAAAATAAACTATTTTCAAAGGATCAACCTTGTTCATCACATCCTAAACCAGAGGTTCCGAGAACGGATGGGTTCCTCTCCACGTCACTTGACAGTGATTCATCGGATATGTACATACAACAGCCTTTTTTACTCACAGGTCCTCATGTAGGAGAAATGGGGGCAGGAAACATGAAAAAAGGCATCCAGACTCGACAGAGGACTTACCACAAACCTCAGAGGGGTCGAGTGAGTTCCATAGGGCTCCTACAACTTCTTGACACTACGATGTATTTACGTGGTACTAAACTGGTAACAGACATACACCAAAAAGACAGACAGAATCAACCTATTAGCCTATGATAGTTTTCATCCCAAACCGATGATCAGGTCCCTTCCGTGGAGCCAAATGCTGAGAGTTAGAGATGAGCGAACTTACAGTAAATTCGATTCGTCGCGAACTTCTCGGCTCGGCAGTTGATGACTTATCCTGCGTAAATTAGTTCAGCCTTCAGGTGCTCCGGTGGGCTGTAAAAGGTGGATACATTCCTAGGAAAGAGTCTCCTAGGACTGTATCCACCTTTTCCAGCCCACCGGAGCACCTGAAAGCTGAACTAATTTATGCAGGAAAAGGCATCAACTGCCGAGCTGAGAAGTTCGTGACGAATCGAATTTACTGTAAGTTCGCTCATCTCTACTGAGAGTGAAAAGGATTTGTTTTACCCTCTTACCCTCTGAGAACATAGAAGGTAGACTGGATAAAATGTGTTCAAAATTCCAAATATAGAGGATATAGAGATTGTTACGACAGCTAGATCGAGACTGGAGGATACAACAAGGGAGGAGTTGTCATTCCCTCATAAAAGGGAGAAGTCTAAGAGAATCCCCTTTGTCTCGACCTATACAACACACAGTAACAAAATTGCCAACATCCTAAGAAAAATTTGGGTCATTGTACAAAGGATTTCCAATCTTACATGTTCCTCAGTCATGGCATATAGAAGAGGGCGGAATTTTAAAGGATATATGTGGGAAGTACAAGAGAAAAACACAAGCAAGTGGCTGGGATCCAGGAAGGGTAATTTCCTGTGCCTGGGTTGCAACCACTGCCATAGCATGATAAAAGGAGATTAATTTTTTCACCCCCACACAGGTCAAAATATTTTAATTAAAGACAGATATACCTGTAGGTCACCATATGTAGTGTATTTATTACAATGCCCCTATAGATTATGTTATGTGGGTGAGACTACAAACGAGTACAGAACTCGCCTTAATGGCCACAAATCATCTATAAGGACAGGCAAAATTGATCTCACCATCCCAAAACATTTTCTGGAAGTTGGGCATAAAACCAGCCAATTACGATTTCAGATCATAGATCATGTCCCCCTTCTGAGAAGGGGGGGCAACAGGGAGAGAATTCTAAAACAAAAAGAATTAAAATGGATCCACACATTGAATACTTTACAGCCACCCTGATTGAACGTTGATTTTAGTCTAAAACCATTTATGTAATTCTTCCTATTCCCCTTTTTTTTATTCTTTTTCAAGGATTCTTCTGCTTTTCTTTTTTTACATTTCTCCCTTGGCTTTTTAAACTTTAGTTTCTTCTCTTATTTTTCTTTTCCCTTTTTTCATTTGTATTCTCCCTTTTTCTGTTTTACTTTTCTATATACTTTTTCTGTTATATACTTTATATATTTTTTTGCTAAGAATTTTTTTAATTTTCTCATTTTGTATTGTGTTTACATTTTATTTTTAATTATTCTTTCAGTATATATTTTTTTCGGTTTTGTATTGTTTTCCCCATCCTGTTACATCTTGCTAAGAAAATATATTTAACTACATAATAAATTAGATATACAGATGTGTGATATGTTAGTTGTTTTAATTATAAAATTGCTTATAGCTGTTTTCATCGGCACTATTTATCACTCCACACTTTGGATTGGACCATCCGGAAAAGAAACCTATACAGTGGGGATCAAAAGTTTGGCCACCCCAGGTAAAAATTTGTATTAATGTGCATAAAGAAGCCAAGGAAAGATGGAAAAATCTCCAAAAGGCATCAAATTACAGATTATACATTCTTATAATATGTCAACAAAAGTTAGATTCTATTTCCATCATTTACACTTTCAAAATAACAGAAAACAAAAAAATTGCGTCCACAAAAGTTTGGGCACCCTGCACAGTTAATATCTTGTACTGCCCCCTTTGTCAAGTATCACAGCTTGTAAACGCTTTTTGTAGCCAGCCAAGAGTCTCAATTCTTGTTTGAGGTATCTTTGCCCATTCTTCCTTACAAAAGTCTTCCAGTTCTTTGAGATTTCTGGGCTGTCTGTCACACACTGCTCTTTAAAGGTCTATCCATAGATTTTCAATTATGTTGAGGTCTGGACATTGTGAAGGCCATGGCAAAACCTTCAGTTTACGCCTCTTGATGTAATCCCCCATGGATTTCGAGATCTGTTTAGGACCATTATCCATTTGTAGAAGCCATCCTCTCTTTAACTTCAGATTTTTCACAGATGGCATCAAGTTAGCATCCAAAATTTTATTGCATCCATTTTACCTTCTACTCGTGAGATGTTTCCAGTGCCACTGGCTGCAATACAACCCCAAAGCATGATTGATCCACCCCCATGCTTAACAGTTGAACAGAGGTTCTTTTTATAAAATTATTTTCCCCTTCTTCTCCAAATGTACCTTTGCTCATTCCGGCCAAAAAGTTTAATTTTAACCTCATCGGTCCACAGAACTTGTTTCCAAAATGAATCAGGCTTGTCATTTGTAAAGTTCAAAAGCTGATTATTGTGGTGAGGACTTAGAAGAGGTTTTCTTCTGATGACTCTTCCATGAAGACCAGATTTGTACAAGTATCTCTTTATAGTGGAATAGTGTACCACAACTCCAGTGTCTGCCAGATCTTTCTGGAGGGATTGTGCAGTCAAACCTGGGTTTTGAATTGTTTTTCTCACAATCCTGCGAGCTGTTCTGTCTTGATATTTTTCTTGGTCTTCCAGATCTTGCTTTAACTTCCACTGTTCCTGATGACAGCCATTTCTTAATTACATTCCGAACAGAGGATATGGACATCTGAAAACGTTTTGCTATTTTCTCATAGCCTTCTCCAGCTTTGTGAGCGTCAACTATTTTCAGTTTCAGATTTCTAGACAACTGCTTAGAAGAGGGTATAAAGAAATTTGTGTAGCTCACTCAGTGAATAGACATACCTGAGGTGAACTGATGTTACCCAAAGGTCTATTGGAAATTGAATAAATTGGATGGTTGAAAATCAACCTAAAGATCAGTCCTCAAGGTATACTAGAAAGATAAAGAATAAAGAGTGAACCAGATGAGTGTAAATAAAAAAATTTTATTCAATAATAATAAGATATATTGTAATGTTTGCTGATGCTCACAGTCCGTGCAGGGCCCTTGCATGGGACATAGAACACAGTATGGATATAGGTAAATATACAAAAAATAAGTAAAGAATTGTTAAAAAGTAATTCAGTAAGAAAGGGGTTAATAATCTTGCATCTAAAAATCAGTAAATGTCCTGTGGGTAGATCATAAGATCAAATTAATAATGCTGTTCAATTGTAGCCAGAGAAATATAAGTTTTTATCCACAATGGTACTCTGAATAAACGGTAACAGTTTTTGCATATAATGTATCAAGTGTTGATACAGTCCTTGTATGCAATGCAGCAAATAGTAACACAAAGAACAGGGTCCGGTGCACGGCACCACTCACCACTCCTGGGATCGCTGATGTGACTATCTCGACAGGATGGCACGGAGGTATCAGGCCTCTGGCGGTGACCGGTCTTCGTCCCCTGCACTTAGTTGCGCTGTAGGTAATGTGGCAGTATTCCTCCTTTAGGGGTCTGCGGTTGTGATTTTTCCGAGGTCCTCGGCTGGCTCCGATGGCACCGGCCTGGCAGGTATGCCGTGGGTTCTCGGTAGTGCATGGAGACAGCAGGGTCGATGTGATTGTAGCAGCGGTGGGAGTGGATGCTAGCGTGCCTCGTGTGAATAGGGCACTTGAACACGCGTAGAGCAGCAGAGCAATTATAGTGGTCCCAGGACTAGGGACCTCCAGCAGTTGCAAATAGAGTTCTGTTTTTTGCTGGAATTGGAGTGGATATAGGTAGATGCAAGATAGATAGAGGTAGCTAGACGCGTTTCAAGGCCAACGGGCCTTTTCCTCAGTAGAATAATGGATGTGTGGTTTGTGTCAAAGGCGTTTTTTTTATAGTGTGGGAAAATTGGAAAGTCTGGAAAATCCAGGTTGGAGACGAAATCAGGCACTGGGTCAGATAAAGGGAATTGAAAACAAAGAAAATAGAAATAGTACAAAAGAAATAGAGAAGGGGATATAGGTAATGGCATGAGTGTTAAATATTTAATAATTTTGGAGAAAGTACAGTAATTTACAGGAGTATGTCCTGTATGGATGTGTGGTACATATATTGAATGATAATAGAATATTTGTATCTATGTTAAATGAAAAAATTATTTTGAAATTGCAGACTAATCATGCAAATAAAAATTGAGGTTGAGAATATGGTGGACAGTATACAGTATGTACTGTATATATTATATATGGATGAAAAATAAAAATAAAATAACGTAATGGGAAAATGTTACAAAAAAATCTTAATATAAAATGTTAATCTATATAAAATTATAATAATAAAAAAATAAAAAAAATGAGAGAGTATTAAGAGAGTAGATGTGTCATCATCTGTTCTGTATTTGGATCAATGTGTAAATAAACGTGTGATTATCTATTTTTATCTATTTATATATTCATATTTATAAACAAGAATATCTGGATATGAATGGGAAATGGCTAAAAAGCCGGACATATAGCTGGGATAGAACGCTAATAACATATTGAAACATATCAGGAAACATGCGAAAAGCGCTGGAACATGTAGTGTTGAAGACGTCATACTTGGATGGGCTAGCCCTCAGGAAACGTCGCCGAGTCGATTAACGACCAGTCGGGGACGGGTCGTGAGGAAGAGCCCAATCTCAAGTCTTAAAGGAATCCAAAAATCTCCATCTCAGCATTGAGTCCCTTAGGGATCAATGTGTCGAATTCAAAGATCTTGCGGGATTCGGCCTTGGACACGTGTTATGAAATTGCCACCTCTCTAACAAATTTTTACTTTTAACCCCTTAAGGACTGAGCCCTTTTTCACCTTAAGGACTCAGCCATTTTTTGCAATTCTGACCACTGTCACTTTAAACATTAATAACTCTGGAATGCTTTTAGTTATCAATCTGATTCCGAGATTGTTTTTTCGTGACATATTCTACTTTAACTTAGTGGTAAAATTTTGTGGTAACTTGCATCCTTTCTTGGTGAAAAATTTGAAAATTTGATGAAAAATTTGAAAATTTTGCATTTTTCTAACTTTGAAGCTCTCTGCTTGTAAGGAAAATGGATATTCAAAATATATATTTTTTTTA
This sequence comes from Hyla sarda, assembly GCF_029499605.1. NCBI lineage: Eukaryota > Metazoa > Chordata > Amphibia > Anura > Hylidae > Hyla > Hyla sarda. Next base: position 400,652,330 of record NC_079190.1, on the reverse strand, counting down.
TTCACATATACAATATGTCTACTTTATGTTTGCATCATAAAATTGACAAGTGTTTCACAGGAATAGCAGCAAAGTGAAGGAGAAAATTCACAATCTTCATTTTTTACACTCGCATGTTTTTGTAGACCCAATTTTTGAATTTTTGCAAGGGGTAAAAAGGAGAAAATTTTTACTTGTATTTGAAACCCAATTTCTCTCGAGTAAGCCCATACCTCATATGTCTATGTTAATTGTTCGGCGGGCGCAGTAGAGGGCTCAGAAGGGAAGGAGCGACAAATGGTTTTTGGGGGGCATGTCACATTTAGGAAGCCCCTATGGTGCCAGAACAGCAAAAAAAACACATGGCATACCATTTTGGAAACTAGACCCCTCAGGGAACATAACAAGGGGTAAAGTAAACCTTAATACCCCACAGGTGATTCACAACTTTTGCATATGTAAAAAAAAAAAAAAAAAATTCCCTAAAATGCTTGGTTTCCCAAAAGTTTTACATTTTTAAAAAGGGTAATAGCAGAAAATACCCCCCAAAATTTGAAGCCCAATTTCTCCCGATTCAGAAAACACCCCATATGGGGGTGAAAAGTGCTCTGCTGGCGCACTACAGGTCTCAGAAGAGAAGGAGTCACATTTGGCTTTTTTGAAGGAAATTTTGCTCTGGGGGCATGCCGCATTTAGGAAGCCCCTATGGTGCCAGGACAGCAAAAAAAAAAAAACATGGCATACCATTTTGGAAACTAGACCCCTCGGGGAACGTAACAAGGGGTTAAGTAAACCTTAATACCCCACAGGTGTTTCACGACTTTTGCATATGTAAAAAAAAAATTTTTTTTTTTTTACCTAAAATGCCTCTTTTCCCAAAAATTTTACATTTTTAAAAAGGGTAAAAGCAGAAAATACCCCCCAAAATTTGTAACACAATTTCTCCCGAGTACGGCGATACCCCATATGTGACCCTAAACTGTTGCCTTGAAATACGACAGGGCTCCAAAGTGAGAGCGCCATGCGCATTTGAGGCCTAAATTAGGGACTTGCATAGGGGAGGATATAGGGGTATTCTACGCCAGTGATTCCCAAACAGGGTGCCTCCAGCTGTTGTAAAACTCCCAGCATGCCTGGACAGTCAGTGGCTATCTGGCAATACTGGGAGTAGTTGTTTTGCAACAGCTGGAGGCTCCGTTTTGGAAACAGTGGCGTACCAGACGTTTTTCATTTTTATTGGGGAGGGGGGCTGTGTAGGGGTATGTGTATATGTAGTGATTTTTACTTTTTATTTTATTGTGTGTTAGTGTAGTGTAGTGTTTTTAGGGTACAGTCACATGGGCGGGGGTTCACAGTAGTTTCACGCTGGCAGTTTGAGCCGCAGCTCAAACTTGCAGCCGGATACTTACTGTAATCCTCCGCCCATGTGAGTGTACCCTGTACGTTCACATTGGGGGGGGGGGGGGACGTCCAGCTGTTGCAAACCTACAACTCCCAGCATGTACGGTCTATCAGTGCATGCTGGGAGTTGTAGTTTTGCAACCGCTGGAGGCTCCGTTTTGGAAACAGTGGCGTACTAGACGTTTTTCATTTTTATTGGGGAGGGGAGGGGGGTTGTATAGGGGTATGTGTATATGTAGTGTTTTTTACTTTTTATTGTGTGTTAGTGTAGTGTTTTTAGGGTACAGTCGCACGGGCGGGGGGTTCACAGTAGTTTCTCGCTGGCAGTTTGAGCTGCGACAGAAAATTTGCCGCAGCTCAAACTTGCAGCCGGATACTTTCTGTAATCCTCCGCCCATGTGAGTGTACCCTGTACGTTCACATTGGGGGGGAACATCCAGCTGTTGCAAAACTACAACTCCGAGCATGTACGGTCTATCAGTGCATGCTGGGAGTTGTAGTTTTGCAACAGCTGGAGGCACACTGGTTGTGAAACAGAGTTTGGTAACAAACTCAGTGTTTTGCAACCAGTGTGCCTTCAGCTGTTGCAAAAGCTACAACCCCCAGCATGTACGGACAGCACAAGGGCATGCTGGGTCTTGTAGTTATGCAACAGCTGGAGGCATACTACTTTGGCTGGGGACTGTAGTTATGCAACAGCTGGAGACACACTGGTTTGCTACATAACTCAGTGTGCCTTCAGCTGTTGCAAAACTACAACTCCCAGCAGTCACCCACAGCCAACGGGCATGCTGGGAGTTGTAGTTATGCAACCAGCAGATGCACTACTACAAGTCCCAGCATGCACTTTAGCTGTTGGTGCAAGCTGGGAGTTGTAGTTACACAACAGCTGAAGGTACACTTTTCCATAGAAAAAATGTGCCTCCAGCTGTTGCAAAACTACAAGTCCCAGCATGCCCATAAGGGCATGCTGGGAGTTGTGGTGGTCTGCCTCCTGCTGTTGCATAACTACAGCTCTCAGCATGCCCTTTTTGCATGCTGGGAGCTGTTGCTAAGCAACAGCAGGAGGCTGTCACTCACCTCCAACGATCCTCGCCGCACAGGTCAGTCCCTCGTCGTATCCGCCGCGGTCGTCGCTCCTGGGGCCCCGACCCCAACATTGACGCCGGGGATCGGGGTCCCCAGCACCCGGGGTGCACGTCCCGCACCCGCTCACAATCAGGGCGATCGTGAGGTGGCACCAGTGCCACCTCACCCCTGCAGGCTCTGGCTGTTCGGGGCCGTCGGAGACGGCCCCGAACAGCCTGTAATTCCGGGTCACTGGAGACCCGATTGACCCGGAATCTGCCGCAGATCGCTGGACTGAATTGTCCAGCGATCTGCGGCCATCGCCGACATGGGGGGGCATAATGACCCCCCTGGGCGATATGCCCCGATGCCTGCTGAACGATTTCAGCAGGCATCGGGCACCGGCTCCCCTCCGACTAGCGGCGGGGGGCCGGGATTTGACAGGACGTACTCAAACGTCCTGAGTCCTTAAGGACTCGGAAAAGGGGCCGTTTGAGTACGTCCTGCTTCCTTAAGGGGTTAAAAGTGCTGTGAAGAAGAGTTGGGAGGGATCTTGGGCATGGTGTTCTGTGAAATGTAGGGACAATGGGTGTGTTTTATTGCCTTTTTTGATATTGTAGATGTGCTCTGAAATACGGATTTTTAGTTGCCTTTTAGTTCGTCCAATGTATTGTTTGCCACAGGCACATTGGATTAAGAATATGATCCCTTTGCTGTGGCAAGTTAAACAGTCTGTAATTTTATGGGCAAATTGATTGGATTTAGAGGAGATTTCAGTGACTGTTTTGGGTGAGTTGGTGATTTTACAACCGGAACAGGATCCACATTTGTGGAATCCTTTAGTCTGGAGCCAAGTGGAGGATGATGATAAGGGGGGTTGGCGGATAGTGGGGGCGACTTTTATTCCTAAGTTGGGGGCCTTTGTATATACTATGGGCGGGTACATGGGGACGGTATGTCCAATGTTTTTGTCGTTTTAAAAAAAAAATGCCAATTTGTTTTTATAATCCTTTCAATTTCTTTGTAATTTTTATTGAACGGTAGAATAATTTTGGGTACTTCGTCTTCAAGTGGAAAGTCAGCTGTTTTGGGAATTAAAAATGATCTGTCTAGGATGCGGGTGTCATTCAGTGCTTTGTCTAAAATTGTTTTGGGGTAGTTTTTATCCAGGAATTTGTTGGTTAAGGCTTGTGCCTCTTCGAATTTGCTATCAGATGAACAGTTTCTTTTCAATCTATGGTGTTGACCTTTTGGGATGTTAAAAAGCCATCTGGGCAAATGACAGCTGTTAAAAAGTTAAAAAATTTTTTTGCCACAGGCTTGTGGTATGTACTACAAATTAGTTTAGAAGTGTCGATGGTGATTAAAAGGTCTAAAAATTCTAAAGTGCCTGTGCTGATATGGGGTGTGAATTTAAATTTAGAAGGTTGGTGTTGATTTCCTGGATAAAATTGGTTAAAAGGTTCAGTGGGCCTTTCCAGATGAAAATGATGTCGTCAATATATCTCCGCCATAGCACGAGATCCGCACCTAACCTGGGAGCGATGGTGGCTTCCTCCCAGGCTGCCATAAATAAGTTGGCATAACTAGATGCGAATCTCATGCCCATGGCGGTGCCCGTTGTTTGTAAATAAAATTGACCATTGAAATAAAAATAGTTGTGAGTTAAAATATAGTGTATTGATTGTAAGATAAAATCTATTTGTTTGGATTTCATAGAACCTATGTTTAAAAAATGTTTGACTGCATTCATACCATCCTGATGATTAATTATAGTGTATAATGAGCTAACATCAAGGGAAGCCAGAAGGTAATCTGATTTCCACTTGATGTTTTCAAGAATGTGAATGACCTGAGTGGTCTCTTTCAAATTAAAATGAGTGTTTCGGACAAAAGGTTAAAGGTGGCGATCAATTATTTGGGAAAGGTTTGAGGTGATAGACTCTATTCCTGAGACAATCGGACGTCCTGGCGGGTTGAGGGGGTCTTTGTGCAATTTAGGGAGACAATAGAACACTGATAATTTGTTTTGGGTGCCAAGGACAAAGTCGTGTTCCTTGGGGAGTAATATACCAGATTCTAAGGCGGTGTCGCTCAGCAATTTTAGTTGTTGGGTATAGTCTGTTGTGGGATCTATTTTTAGCTTCGTGTAGGTGTTGGAGTCTAGTAGCTGTCTTGTGCATTCAAGGTCGTATTTAATTGTGTCTAGAATCACAATCGCGCCCCCCTTGTCGGCAGGGCGGATTGTGATGTCGTGATTTTGTTGAAGTTCATTGATTGCTAGTTTTACTTTAAAGGTGATATTGTTTTTACGTGCATTTGGTTTTAATTTCCTAATTTCAGACTCTACATCGGTTTTGAAGGTGAGAATATCTGGGCCTGTTTCGTGTCTAGGATAAAATTTAGATTTTAAGGCGCATTTAGTGTGTGTGAAATTGGTGGGTAGGGTTATGGGTGGAATGGCGGACTGTTTGAGGAAGTATTTTTTGAGGCAGAGTTTTCTAACATATTTCTCAATGCCTATGTAGGTGTCAAATTTGTTGAGTGGTTGGGTGGGTGCAAATTTGAGTCCCTGGTTTAGTAATTTTTTCTGTGTGTCTGTAAGAGATAGAGCTTAAATTGATTATGCATTCATCTAATTCAGTTTGCCTAGTTTTTGAGGTGGTTGTGATTCGTTTTCTTCGTACCCTCTTTTTTTTGGGGTGTTTGGTTGAAACGTGATGTTGGGGGAATGGGATGAATGTCTGCTTGTATCGCAAGTTGTTTGGGATTGTGTAATGTCGTGTGTTGGCTGGTGGTGGGGTTTGTGTTCTGGGGGAGTGATGTGTTGGAGGGGGGTAGTGAGGGTGGCATTGGTAATAGTAATTGTTTGGTTGGGGAGGGTATCTGTAATTTGGATAGTTGTGATGATAATTTGGTCTGTATTGGCGATTGGGTGAGGAGTTGGGGTTTCTCCAACTTCCTCTCCCTAAAAAATGTTGGTTATTGGGTTCTATCAAGGGAGTAAATCTATTTTGAGTTGGGACATTATATCTGTCAGTTTGTTGATCTGTTTTTTGAATTGTCTGAGTTTTATGTGGTTCATTAGTTTTTTTGGGGAGGGAATTTTTATTGAGCTGCCAAGATAATTTTTTAGATTTTTTGAAAGTGATTTCTTTTTCTAATGTATCTAATTTTCTCATTGTCAGGTCTTCATATTTTTTATATTCATCATTTATGGTATACAGTTCCAGCGCTGTGCGCATGTCAGCAATGTCTTTGTCCAGCTCTACTACCAGTTCCTCCCTTCTCTCAATAATTAGTTTGACAATATCAACACATTGTGCTTTTAGAAGTGATTCCCATTTTTGATTGAATGTGGGGCTATTAAGATCCCCGACAGGTGTTTTGTTAATTGTCAAACCTTTTGGTGTGATGCCCAAATACTTCCCACTGTTGATTTAACCTTCTACATAATATGTCCTCCAATTTTCTAAATGTTTGTGATATGGTGGGATGATTTTTGTAGAGGATTGTGAGGGGTTTGATGGAAAGTCATTATCAGAAAAACAAAATTAATTATTTTTTTACACATTGATCCAAATACAGAACAGATGATGACACATCTCTCTTAATACTCTCTCATTTTAATTTTTTTTATTATTATATTTTTTATATATTTTTTATATTTAATAATTTTTTGATATATAATAATTTTTGATATTGAATATTTTTCATTAACGTTTTATATTAAGATTGTTTAGTAACATTTTCCCATTATGTTATTTTTAATCCATATATAATATACAGTACATACTGTATACTGTCCACCATATTCTCAACCTCAATTTTTATTTGCATGATTAGTCTGCAATCTAAAAATTATTTATTCATTTAACATAGAGACAAATATTCTATTATCATTCAATATATGTACCACACATCCATAGAGGACATACTCCTGTAAATTACTGAACTTTCTCCCAAATGATTTAATATTTAACACTCATGCCATTACCTATATCCCCTTCTCTATTTCTTTCTTACTATTTCTATTTTCTTTGTTTTCAATTCCCTTTATCTGATCCAGTGCCTGATTTAATCTCCAACCTGGATATTCCAGACTTTCCAATTTTCCCTTAACCACCTTTCACACTATACAAATAAATGCCTTTGACACACACCACACATCCATTATTCTACTGAGGAAAAGGCCCGTTGGCCTTGAAACGCGTCTAGCTACCTCTATCTATCTTGCATCTACCTATATCCACTCCAATTCCAGCAAAAAAAAAACAAAACTCTATTTGCAACTGCTGGAGGTCCTTAGTCCAGGGACCACTATAATTGCTCTGCTGCTCTACGCGTGCTCAAGCGCCCTATTCACACGAGGCACACTAGCATCCACTCCCACCGCTGCTACAATCACATCGACCCTGCTGTCTACCCGCACTACCGAGAACCCACGGCATACCTGCCAGGCCAGTGCCATCCGAGGACCTCGGAAAGATCACAACCGCAAACCCCTAAAGGAGGAATACTGCCACATTACCTACAGCGCAACTAAGTGCAGGGGATGAAGACTGGTCACCGCCGGAGGCCTGATACCTCCGTGCCATCCTGTCGAGATAGTCACATCAGCGATCCCAGGAGTGGTGAGTGGTGCCGTGCACCGGACCCTGTACTTTGTGTTACTATTTGCTGCATTGCATACAAGGACTGAATCAACACTTGATACATTATATGCATAAACTGTTACCGTTTATTCAGAGTACCATTGTGGATAAAACTTCTATTTCTCTGGCTACAATTGAACAGCGTTATCCATTTGATCTTATGATCTACCCACAGGACATTTACTGATTTTTAGATGCAAGATTATTAACCCCTTTCTTACTGAATTACTTTTTAACAATTCTTTACTTATTTTTTGTATATTTACCTATATCCATACTGTGCTCTATGTCCCATGAAAGGGCCATGCATGGACTGTGAGCATCAGCAAACATTACAATATATCTTATTATTATTGAATACATTTTTTTAATTTACACCCTTCTGGTTCACTCTTTATTCTTTACCTATCTTTCTAGTATACCTTGAGGACTGATCTTTAGGTTGATTTTAAACCATCCAATTTATTCAACTGCTTAGAAGAACCCATGGTGCTGATTGTTGGGGCAAGGTCAGATGAGTCTAGGCATTTAAATCCTTTGAGATTGACATCACCTGGTCTTCCAGATGATGATTGAGAACAATCCATGACACTGGCAGGTCTCAGCATTGCAAAGGGGGCAGTGCATGCTATAAATTCTGCAGGGTGCCCAAACTTTTGCAGATTACATTTTTTTGTTTTCTGTTATTTTGAAAGAGTAAATGATGGAAATAAAATCTAACTTTTGTTGACATATTAGAAGAATGTCTAATCTGTAATTTGATGCCTTTTGGAGATTTTCCATGGCTTCTTTATGCACATTAATACAAATTTTCACCTGGGGTGTCCAAACTTTTGATCCCCACTGTATGGGGGTTTCACATTTCCCCATTATTGACAGGAAAATCTAATTCCTTCTAAATTTATGTACAGCCTTTATGTCCGTACTCTGTTTCATTTAGTATGCTAAGCAGTTATAGCCAGAGAGCCTGGCCTGAAATGATGTGGATAGCAGCAGCGATCCTGTTGCCATACTGTGTATGCAGGCTGACAGCAGAAGATGCGGATCCGTTGCAGACCAGGTATGTGGCTAAATGCAGAAAGTCTGCTCACCTTCTCTAGGCTTCTCCAGTGCTGGTGCTACCAGCAGCGGACATTGACTGTCATTATGTATCGCACAGATGCAGACAGAATGTTTACAAACAAATGACCCATGAGACGGTTGGACAGCTGTGAAGTGATCCAACCGGCTTTTAAGCAACGATCGGTAAATATAAAGGATAATGTGGACTCCCCAGTTTCTTGTGCTTCAGAACAGATTCAATATATAATGGATATTATTGCCCTTTATGTAATGTTTATATTTGAGTTGACAGATGTATATATCACATGATCACTTGTATAGCCTATCATGTATTGTGGGTTGTCTCACTAACTGATGTATTATTTTCAACACTTGTGTTTACACTAATCATGTTCACCCTTTGTATATATAAGATTGTTATGTTGATGTATTTGTTATGCTTGTATAAGGCTGTCTGGCCGGAAAAAAAGAAAATCAGGAGTATAAATTCTGCTTTACATTTTACCATGTTCGTGACATTTTTTTTTGGCACAAAACAGGGTAAAAGTGGCTCAAAAATATCACTAGGTTTTGAATATGTCCCCCAATGATATGAGCGTTTAGAGAGTTTTTAAGTTTAAGACTTATATATACCTCCCTCATGCAATTTTTAGCTTTTTTGTTTTTACCAGTATGGTAAGGTATGGCCCACGGTAAATAATAATTCGCAATGACTTTCCATTAACAGAGGCAGGCAAAACACTATTAACACGTGTTCTATGGTGCAATAAACACTTAAGTTTGCAATTTGACCGAACCTCATGACTGGTACTGTATCCTACATTTGGATGCTTTATTTTTTTAAAGGAGTTTACATAAAAAAATAAAAATAAATCAAGAGTATGAATTATGCTTTACATTTTATCATGTTCCGTAACAATTTTTAGCATGAAACAGAGTAAAAGTAGCTAAAAAATATCCCTAGGTTTTAAATATGTCCCCTGAATGATGTGAGCATTTAGAGAGTTTTAAAGATTAAGAATTATCCATACCTCCCTCATGCAATTTTTAGCTTTTTTGTTTTTACCAGTATGGTAAGGTATGGCACACTGTAAATATTAATTTGAAATGACTTTCCATTAACAGGGGTAAACAAAACACAATTTTGCACTAAGTAAGCTACAAGGAATTTTTTTAACAATACTTTATTTGCTCATATAAAAATGTACAATTTTATTTTTAGGCAATTACTAAACTTACAAAAATTTTAAACACGTATTAAAAACAAGAGACCTTGTGTATTTATCGAAACCTGTCTAAGACCATGTCCTTTTTGTTCAAACTTTATATTCTTATTTCCTAAAACATATTGGGAAAGGACACACTTTTAATCATTGCTATAGGCAACACAAGTTCCCATAGATTCTGTGAAGTAGTGATGCACAAGTACATGAAACGAACTATACTTATTGAGAAAAAATTGTTTTCGGGGGAAAAGAAAAACATTTAACTGAACTACAGCAATGAAATGTAATCTATAATAAAAGAAAATATGCATGGAAAGTACAAAATTGCAATTTACTTCTAGTCTGTTTTACACCTCCATATTTAAAAATAACATTTTCGACATAACTCTATTGAGTAATTTTATTAATTACCATGTTTGTGATGAGAAGCTGAAAAAATTGTGAAAAGGCAAAACATTAGTGCTCCCACCTAGACCTTCTGCAACCTTGTTTTCTGAAAGCACCTCCACTAAATACTGAACACTAATGTCTAGGATCACTTACACTACAGCAGCGCTCACTGGAAATTATTCAATTAATCTAGCAGTCCTTTTATCTTTCAGGTCTTCAAGGAATTTTACAAAGGAAAATACAATATGTTGTGACAGACAAATGTATTTGTATAAAAACAGCCAACTATGAAGCCATGCAATTTTTACATAACATATTGATTACAAAGGATGTTTAACTTAAAATTATTAGTCAACCATATCTCATTGAAAACATACAAAGTGAAGGCAAGTCTTTACACTTGAAGACACTTAGAAGGAACATGTTTTATTTAATTACAGTGAGGGTCTGGAAAAGCTTGCTCAGATTTACTTCAGAGTATCCACTACGTGATAGAATTTGGTCAGCAGTATTCTTTAACTTCTTGTATGCAGCTTCAGCATCTTGATAGTGCTTTTTCAAGTAACCTGCAACAATAGAAAACAAATTCTCAGTCACAAAGTGTAAGAGATCTCCTTATGGGACACCACACAAAACATCTTTAAAAGCAGGTCTGCATGCTGAAAACTGTCAAAAGTTGTAACTCTGAAAAAATTGCAACCTTAAAGGGGTATTCCAGGATTTTTTTATTTGACTATGCTACAGGGGCTGTAAAGTTAGTGTAGTTCATAATATAGTGTCTGTACCTGTGTGCGACGGTTTTCTCACAATTCTTATGTGATTTTCATCTCAATATTTATTTTTACCAGCATACAAAATGACTGCTGTCTCAGATTTTTCCCAGCTTGCAATGCGGTCGAGACCTGACTCACTAGTCAGCTGATGACAGGGAGCCTGTCTGCTTAAATAGGTGGAGAGAGCAATCTGCAAGTAATGCAACAGCTGGAGACACCCTGATTGAAAACCACAGCTCTGCAGCTCATTTAGGTTTCAATGGGTGGGGTAACTGATGTGTGGGAAGGAGGAAAATGGTATAACGGGATTTGTAGGCAAACAAGAAAACTGAAAACAGGAAATACCAGTTCACAAAAAGCTAGCCACAGTGTTATTTATGGTAATCTCACAACATAGCCATTTAGCCCAAGACAAGCGCAGATCCTTCCTAAGCATGTCCATTACTGTCTGCCAGGTACGTACTAAAATCACTTTATGCTGGATAACCCCTTTTATCCCTTAACCCCTTAAGGACTCAGCCCATTTTGGCCTGAAGGACTCAGACAATTTAATTTTTACGTTTTCATTTTTTCCTCCTCGCCTTCTAAAAATCATAACTCTTTTATATTTTCATCCACAGACTAGTATGAGGGCTTGTTTTTTGCGCGACCAGTTGTCCTTTGTAATGACATCACTCATTATATCATAAAATGTATGGCGCAACCAAAAAACACTATTTTTGTGGGGAAATAAAACGAAAAACGCAATTTTGCTAATTTTGGAAGGTTTTGTTTTCACGCCGTACAATTTCTGGTAAAAATGACGTGTGTTCTTTATTCTGAGGGTCAATACGATTAAAATGATACCCATTATTATATACTTTTATATTATTGTTGCGCTTAAAAAAAAATCACAAACTTTTTAACCAAATTAGTACGTTTATAATCCCTTTATTTTGATGACCTATAACTTTTTTATTTTTCCGTATAAGCGGCGGTATGGGGGCTCATTTTTTGCGCCATGATCTGTACTTTTTTTTGATACCACATTTGTATATAAAAAACTTTTAATACATTTTTTATAAATTTTTTTTAAATAAAATGTATTAAAAAAGTAGGAATTTTGGACTTGTTTAATTTTTTTTCGTTCACGCCGTTCACCGTACAGGATCATTAACATTTTATTTTAATAGTTCGGACATTTACGCACGCGGCGATACCAAATATGTCTATAAAAAATGTTTTTTACGCTTTTTGGGGGTAAAATAGGAAAAAACGGACGTTTTACTTTTTTATTGGGGGAGGGGATTTTTCACTTTTTTTTTACTTTTACATTTTTTTTACACTTGAATAGTCCCCATAGGGGACTATTCATAGCAATACCATGATTGCTAATACTGATCTGTTCTATGTATAGGACATAGAACAGATCAGTATTATCGGTCATCTCCTGCTCTGGTCTGCTCGATCACAGACCAGAGCAGGAGACGCCGGGAGCCGCATGGAGGAAGGAGAGGGGACCTCCGTGCGGCGTTATGAATGATCGGATCCCCGCAGCAGCGCTGCGGGCGATCCGATCGTTCATTTTAATCGCGAACTGCCGCAGATGCAGGGATCTGTATTGATCCCGGCACCTGAGGGGTTAATGGCGGACGCCCGCGAGATCGCGGGCGTCGGCCATTGCCGGCGGGTCCCTGGCTGCGATCAGCAGCCGGGATCAGCCGCGCATGACACGGGCATCGCTCCGATGCCCGCGGTTATGCTTAGGACGTAAATGTACGTCCTGGTGCGTTAAGTACCACCTCACCAGGACGTACATTTACGTCCTGCGTCCTTAAGGGGTTAAGGACTCAGCGTTTTTCAGTTTTTGCATTTTTGTTTTTTCCTCCTCACCTTTTAAAAATCATAACCCTTTCAATTTACCACCTAAAAATCCATATTATGGCTTATTTTTTGCGCCACGAATTATACTTTGCAGTGACAGTCATTTTACCCAAAAATCCACGGCAAACCGAAAAAAAAAATCATTGTGCGACAAAATTGAAGAAAAAACGCCATTTTGTAAATTTTGGAGGCTTCCGTTTCTACGCAGTGCATTTTTCGGTAAAAATTACACCTTATCTTTATTCTGTATGTCCATAAGGTTAAAATGATACCCTACTTATATAGGTTTGATTTTGTCGTACTTCTGGAAAAAATCATAACTACATGCAGGAAAATTTATACATTTAAAAATGTCATCTTCTGACCCCTATAACTTTTTTATTTTTCCGCTTATGGGGCGGTTTGAGGGCTCATTTCTTGCGCCGTGATCTGAAGTTTTAATCATTTTTGTTTTGTCCGGACTTTTTGATAGCTTTTTATAAATTTTTTAATGGTATAAAAAAGGGACCAAAAATATGCTATTTTAGACTTTGGATTTTTTTTTTTTTTTTTAACGTGTACGCCATTGACCATGCGGTTTAATTAACTATATATTTTTATAGTTCGGACATTTATGCACGCAGCTATAACACATTTATTTGTATTTACCCTTTTTTTATGGGAAAAGGGGGGCGATTCAAACTTTTATTAGGGAAGGGGTTAAATCACATATATTAACACTTTTTCTTTTTTTTTGCAGTGTTATAGCCCCTATAGGGGGCTATAACACTAAACACACCTGATCTTTTACACTGATCACTGGCATGTATTAACATGCCAAAGATCAGTGTTCTTGGTGATTGACTGCTCCTGCTGGATCTCAGGCATGGAGCAGTCATTCGCCAATCGGACACCGAGGAGGCAGGTAGAAATCCTCCCGGTGTCCTGTAAGCTGTTCGGGACGCAGCAATTTCATCGCGGCGGTCCCGAACAGCCCGACTGAGCTGCCGGGATACTTTCAGTTTCACTTCAGACGCAGCAGTCAACTTTGATCGGTGTGTCTGAAGGGTTAATACAGGGCATCACCACGATCAGTGATGTCCTGTATTAGTCACGGGTCCCGGCCATTGATGGCCGCTGGGACCGACCCGATATGACGCTGGGTCACCGCGTGACTCTGCGTTATATCGCGGAAGCTGGCGCAGGACGTAAATATACGTCCTGCGTCGTTAAGGAGTTATCCAGTAAATGAAAAGATAGTGTTTTACACCTGTCTTCAGGTTGTGGGTGGTATTACAATTGCTGCTCCATTCAACTTCAATGTAACTGTGCTGCAATGCAAAACACAAAATGAGGTGTGGAACTGTGAAAGTGTGGAGCTGTTTTTGAGCAGTTTTTCTAAATAGCCCTTTTAGAATGTTCAGAGCTAGGCTGTTCACAAGTAGCACAATCACTTCTCTAGCCAATCACAGCACAATATACTCTTCTCTGCTAGTCCATGACAAAGTTCTTGAGAACTTGCACTGAACTTAAAAGGGCTTGCACTGTTCTGGGCTGATTATTTACACAGTACAGTGCTATATGGCATGTAGGAGGAAGAAGAGGGTTTTAGATGCAATGCATTTGCAAGGTTCCAAGTGATAAAAAAGGGGAAAATAGCAGCAGGATCACAGCAAAGAAAGGGACAAATCCTCTTTAAAGGGAACCACTCATCAGATTTTACCCTATATAACGCTTGGCAAAGCGTTCTATAGAGTAAAACCTTTATCCTCACCATTTCCAGAGGACACTCCTGCTGCCAGGGATGGTGAAGATATGAAGTTATATACTAATCCCCGCAAGTAGTCCACTGGGCGGGGAGCTCTTCTCACCTACTCCCGTGTCTTCAGCCGGCAGCGGCGCCCCCTCGGCTTGATTGACGGGCTGCGTCATTGCTTTGTTCACTTAACAGATGGAGCAGAGCGATGATGCGGCCCATCAATCAAGCTGAGGGGGCGTCACTGCCGGACGAACAACGGATTAGGTAAGAGGAGCTCCCCGCCCAGCGGACTACTTGCGAGGCTGGCGGGGACCAGTTTGTAACTTCATATCTTCACCATCCCTGGGGGCAGGAGCGTCCCCTGGGGATGGTGAGGATATACAGTGTAAAATCTGATGACTGGTTCCCTTTAAAGATAGACTGGCTCAACAATTGCAGGTACACAGATGGGGCTCTCGATTTCATGCAAAGAGCATATGGTAAACCCATTTCTGTCATTTCTCCTCGCATGTCTGTTACTAGAGACAAAGTTCCATTGACAATAGGCAGTGGACAGCTGATTGCAAAGAAAGCATTTATTTAATGTTTAAGATTTTAGAGCTGTTTTTCTGGAATTTTTTTGTTAATAGAACGCTTCACAAATGTTAGAAATCACATTGGTTATTAAATGTATGGAAGTTGTTTGAAACAGCATTGACTATTTAAAAATCATCTCAATCCATACACACTCCCTTTCCCTGCTCCAAGGATATCTGTAAATATCAGAAAACTCTCCAGACACCAAGGCATCCGTCTAGTGTAAATCTGTAAATAGTACCATACAAGCAGGGGAGTGGAGGGGGATGCAGCTGCAATGTTCTCTTACTTAGTGTGTGAAGTTCCAAGCTGTGACAGGGAAGGGAGAGCAGCAGGGTGAGGCATATAGAACATCTGCTACATCATCCAAAGAATAAGCCTGTCTGCTCGGCAGGTACAGAAACACTAAACTGCCACATCTTTAAAGAGTACCTGTCACCAAATAAAACTTAATATAGTGTCCCTTGAGTAATTAGTAGACCCTTGCCCATTTACTTGCTTTTAAATTTATCAATATAAATACGTTTAAAATGTAATAGAAAAAACGGCCACAAGGTGGCTCTGTTCTGTTCCCTGCCACAATTAATACAGTGAGTTTGGTCTCCTCCCGGCCTGGCAGAAGACCAAACTCAGGAAATGCTTCTCTGCACTGAGCTTGATTGATAGCTGCACAGAGACTCACTGAAAGCTGCAAAGAGCCTCATTGAAATCTGCAAAGAATCTCACTGAAAGATACACAGAGCCTGGGGTCTTCTTTTCATCACAGCAACCATGTGAGGGCAGAAGTGGTCCTCCAGCAGGCTTCAGTAATGTCATGCCTGCTTCGAAACTCCAACTTTCTACTGCTGGGAGATTGCACTATGTGAGCAAGAATAAAAGTAAGATTCAGAGCTTTTTAAAGCTCAGAAACTTTTTTTTTTTTTAGGGTGGGAGGAGTGTAAGAAGTAGTTAGGGAACATAGCCTAAGATAGTTTAGAAATGTTTATTTGGTGACTGGTACTTTTTAAGGCATCTTCAGAAAAAAAAGTAAGAAAAGCAAGAATAAGCTCAGTGCCACTGTAGTCACACAGGACATAATCAGCATTCCAGCTTTTCCACAGAATGGTGAATAAGAAATTGCTATTTAAGGAATTGCTATTTAAGTTCCAGCAGCATCAGTTCCAACACAAATTGTGCACATGCATGCTGTAAATGCCTTATGTAGTGTTTATGCATTATTGCCACACACCATCACATGACAAACACCACAAGGTGTGATTCAAATTTAACTTTACATTTAACAAAACCTACTTTGCCAACAAAATCAATACACTAAAATCAATACACTTTTCCTCTACAAAAATATATGCAGAAAAAGAAACAGAGATAAAGACAGCATAAAATGAATACTTGTGTGCAAACACAAAAACTGTCCTTTAAAACTGTCTTATCAATGAAAGGTGTAATTAAGAAATGTCAACAATTAATCAATTCTATTAATATATTTACATTTCTTGTATATGTAAAAGTCTAATATTTAAAAAAGAACAATGTACAAAAAGGAACAAGCAAGATCTGTAGGCAATGTTAAATCTGCTCTACAATGGAAAGTAACAATAGGTTTCAACTACTGAAATATTCAGGCCTGAATACACTTAGAAAATTGGACATTGCAAAGACAAACAGTAATAACACTACCAAACTGTTTCAGGGTATATGTTAAATGGCATTCACAGGGTCATATCAAAATTGCAAGAAAATCTCTCTAAATGAACAAAATGTGAGCAAAAATGCTTTAAGGAAGAGCACTATGTAGAACAAAAATGCCCAGGACAGTTCAGCTGAGATTAATGGAGTTCAAGAAGACAAATTGTGATGGAGGATTTTGTAAGGCTGCACGACCACGTTATAAAGCACTGCTCTGAAAATGTAACCACATGAAGCTTTATTTCCTCAGCACATATAAGATACTTCATAGCAACAGCATATCATAGATATTGACTCAAAATGTGGCCTTCTGTTGGCCATATGAGGTTTAACATATATCTAAGATTTGATATGACAAATTAGGAGACAAGATCTAAGAAACAATTTAGTGTTTTGCAAAAAATGTCAGTATTAGATAAGAGCTTGGTTATCTACACTGGCAAGGGATATAGCTAGACCATGGCGGGTACATTTACAGTATTATAACACAAATTTTCACCTATAACCAAAGTATTCTCTAGGAAATCAAACACTCATCACTAGTTCTGTTTTCCACTATTGTAACAATTTTTTTTATTTTGATTTATGGTGTCATAACATTAACCAGTTAAGGACGCAGGGCGTACAGGTACACCCCCATTTCAGAGTCCTTAATGACTCAGGGCGTACCTCTACGTCCCCGATTCCCGCTAACGGGTTTAAACCGTTCTCACGAGCGGAGAATGGGTTAAACCCCATGGGTCCTGGTTGCTATGGGCAGGCAGGACACACGGCTAATGTTGGGCACTGCTGATCGGGCCGATGCCCTGCATTAACCCTTTAGACTCTGTGATCAAAGTTGATTGTGGCGTCTAAAGTGAAAATAAAACTATCCCGGCAGCTCAGCGGAGCTGATCGGCACTATCCCTACAGAATCGCGATGTCCTAATCAGCATACTGGACGATGGCAGAGTCCTCACCTGCCTCCTCGTCATCTCATTGGCGATCTACTGCTCCATGCCTGCTCAAAAAAAAAAAAAAAAAAGGAATCCTCACGTAAAAATTCAGCCACAGAATTTACGTTTTTCCCCCCCGTGCCGAATATAGGAGGAAACTTCCGTGTGGAAATGATTGCAAGCAGAAATTCTTTCTTCTAGCAGAACAGAATTCCGCGAGTGGAATTTACGCAGTGTGAACAGTGCAGAGTAAAATACATTGAAGTCAATGGCAAAGCAGATGTTAATTATTTTTAAGCGGAGAATTCAAGAGGAATTACTTGAGTAAATTCCTCTTGAGTAAATTCCTCTAAATGTGAATAAGCTCCCCCCAATAAAAGTTAGAATCACCCCCCTTTTCCTTTTTATAAATTAAAAAATGTGGTACCGCCGCGTCTGAAAATGTCCAAACTATTACAATATAAGGTTAGCTAAACCGCATGGTCGATGGCGCACACGTAAAAAAAAATACCAAAGTCCAAAATTGTGCATATTTGGTTACCGTATATACTCGAGTATTAGCCGACCCGAATATAAGCCGAGGCCACTACTTTAACCCCCAAAACCTGGGAAAACTTATTGACTCTAGTATAAGCCTAGGGGGAAAAATACATCATCCCCCTGTTATCATCCCCTGTCGACCCCCCGCCCGTCATCATCCAGACCCCCGTCGTCATCACCCCCCAGTCTATATCCACCCTGTCATCATCCAGACCGCCCCCTCCTTCTGCATATAGGCCCCCTCGTTGTCTACTCACATCCCCAGTTCTCTCGGTCCTGTTGCTTAGTAGCTGCAGGGACCGTCCACATTCTGGTGGGGAGGGTGGGCCAGTCTGAGCCATCCATCTTCACCAGGAGGCCCTCTTCTCCACTCCGAGCCATCCCCAGACTAGGGACGCTGCATTGACGCCACTGCGCTGGGACGTCTGTGCGCAGGGATGCCCCTGACGTCACGGACGTCTGCTGCCCACGGAAGTCCCTGTGTGGTGGCATGAATGCAGCGTAACTAGTCGGATGGTCCCTGCAGCGAAGATGGACGGCCCTTATACTCGAGTATAAGCCGAGGCGGGCATTTTCAGCACAAAAAATTGTGCTGAAAACTGTGCTTATACTCGAGTATATACGGTACATCATATACCATAAAATTATTACTAAAAAGCAATCAAAAAGTCCCATCAAAACAAAAATGGTACCGATAAAAACTACAGACCACGACGCAAAAAAAAAAATCAGCCCTCATATAGCCCTGTATGCAGAAAAATAAAAAAGTTAGAGGTCAAAATTTGACAATATTTACCTCTTAACCCCTTAAGGACCCAGCCATTTTACACCTTAGGACCCGGCCATTTTTTGCACATCTCACCACTGTCACTTTAAACATTAATAACTCTGGAATGCTTTTAGTTATCATTCTAAATCCGAGATTGTTTTTTCGTGACATATTCTACTTTAACACAGTGGTAAATTTTTGTCGATACTTGCATCCTTTCTTGGTGAAAAATCCCCAAATTTGATGAAAAATTTGAAAATTTTACATTTTTCTAACTTTGAAGCTCTCTGCTTGTAAGGAAAATGGATATTCAAAATAATTTTTTTTTTATTCACATATACAATATGTCTACTTTATGTTTGCATCATAAAATTGATGTGTTTTTACTTTTGGAAGACACCAGAGGGCTTCAAAGTTCAGCAGCAATTTTCCAATTTTTCACAAAATTTCAAAACTCACTATTTTTCAGGGACCAGTTCAGGTTTGAAGTGAATTTGAAGGGTCTTCATCTTAGAAATACCCCACAAATGACCCCATTATAAAAACTGCACCCCCCAAAGTATTCAAAATCACATTCAGTCAGCGTTTTAACCCTTTAGGTGTTTCACAGGAATAGCAGCAAAGTGAAGGAGAAAATTCACAATCTTCATTTTTTACACTCACATGTTCTTGTAGACCCAATTTTTGAATTTTTACAAGGGGTAAAAGGAGAAAATTTTTACTTCTATTTGTAGCCCAATTTCTCTCGAGTAAGCACATACCTCATACGTCTATGTAAAGTGTTCGGCGGGCGCAGTAGAGGGCTCAGAAGCGAAGGAGCGACAAGGGGATTTTGGAGAGTACGTTTTTCTGAAATGTTTTTTGGGGGGCATATTGCATTTAGGAAGCCCCTATGGTGCCAGAACAGCAAAAACACCCACATGGCATACCATTTTGGAAACTAGACCCCTTGAGGAACATAACAAGGAATTAAGGGAGCCTTAATACCCCACAGGGGTTTCACGACTTTTCCATATGTACATTTTTTTTATTTTTTTTTCACTAAAATGTGTTTCCCCCCAAATTTCACATTTTTGCAAGGGTTAATAGCAGTAAATACTGCCCAAAAATTGTAACCCCATCTCTTCTGAGTATGGAGGTACCCCATAAGTTCCCCTGAAGTGCACTACGGGCGAACTACAATGCTCAGAAGAGAAGGAGTAATATTTGGCTTTTTGAGAGCAAATTTTGCTAGGGGGGCATGTCGCATTTAGGAAGCCTCCATGGTGCCAGAACAGCAAAAACACCCACATGGCATACCATTTTGGAAACTAGACCCCTTGAGGAACATAACAAGGAATTAAGTGAGCCTTAATACCCCACAGGGGTTTCACGACTTTTCCATATGTACATTTTTTTTTATTTTTTTTCACTAAAATGTGTGTTTCCCCCCAAATTTCACATTTTTGCAAGGGTTAATAGCAGTAAATACTGCCCAAAATTTGTAACCCCATCTCTTCTGAGTATGGAGGTACCCCATAAGTTCCCCTGAAGTGCACTACGGGCGAACTACAATGCTCATAAGAGAAGGAGTAATAATTGGCTTTTTGAGAGCAAATTTTGCTAGGGGGGCATGTCGCATTTAGGAAGCCTCTATGGTGCCAGAACAGCAAAAACACCCACATGGCATACCATTTTGGAAACTAGACCCCTTGAGGAATGTAACAAGGAATTAAGTGAGCCTTAATACCCCACAGGGGTTTCACGACTTTTCCATATGTACATTTTTTTAATTTTTTTTTCACTAAAATGTGTGTTTCCCCCCAAATTTCACATTTTTGCAAGGGTTAATAGCAGTAAATACTGCCCAAAATTTGTAACCCCATCTCTTCTGAGTATGGAGGTACCCCATAAGTTCCCCTGAAGTGCACTACGGGCGAACTACAATGCTCAGAAGAGAAGGAGTAATATTTGGCTTTTTGAGAGCAAATTTTGCTAGGGGGGCATGTCGCATTTAGGAAGCCTCTATGGTGCCAGAACAGCAAAAACACCCACATGGCATACCATTTTGGAAACTAGACCCCTTGAGGAACATAACAAGGAATTAAGTGAGCCTTAATACCCCACAGGGGTTTCACGACTTTTCCATATGTACATTTTTTTTATTTTTTTTTCACTAAAATGTGTGTTTCCCCCCAAATTTCACATTTTTGCAAGGGTTAATAGCAGTAAATACTGCCCAAAATTTGTAACCCCATCTCTTCTGAGTATGGAGGTACCCCATAAGTTCCCCTGAAGTGCACTACGGGCGATCTACAATCCTCAGAAGAGAAGGAGTAATATTTGGCTTTTTGAGAGCAAATTTTGCTAGGGGGGCATGTCGCATTTAGGAAGCCTCTATGGTGCCAGAACAGCAAAAACACCCACATGGCATACCATTTTGGAAACTAGACCCCTTGAGGAACGTAACAAGGAATTAAGTGAGCCTTAATACCCCACAGGGGTTTCACGACTTTTCCATATGTACATTTTTTTTATTTTTTTTTCACTAAAATGTGTGTTTCCCCCCAAATTTCACATTTTTGCAAGGGTTAATAGCAGTAAATACTGCCCAAAATTTGTAACCCCATCTCTTCTGAGTATGGAGGTACCCCATAAGTGGACGTCAACTGCACTGCAGGAGCGCCACAATGCTCAGAAGAGAAGGAGTCACATTTGCAAACTTTGCTGAAATGGGGGGGGACATGTCGCATTTGGGAAGCCCCTATGGTGCCAGGACAGCAAAAAAAAAAACACATGGCATCACATTTTGGAAACTAGACCCCTTGAGGAACGTAACAAGGGGTAAAGTAAGCCTTAATACCCCACAGGGGTTTCACGACTTTTGCACATGTAAAATAAAAAAACTTAAAATTTCACTAAAATGTGGGTTTTCCCCAAAATTTTACATTTTTACAAGGGTTAATAGCAGAAAAGACACCACAAAATGTGTAAATACATTTCTTTGGAATAAGGACATACCTTCATTTTTTATGATTTTCGCTCCGCGGGTGCACACCAGGTCTTGGAGTGGGAAGTCAGTCAGGGGCCTTGAGCTTATTATAGCAGCCAGGATGTGGGACCCCCCCCCCTCAAGGAGCATTAATGGGGGGAGCACTGAGCCCTAAAATAGGGGAACACTATGGGGGACAACGGGCCGTAACTGGGGTAGACACGTGGGGTACAGAGGCCCATAATATGGGGTACAGTGGGCCAGAAAACTATAAATCATAAAATAATAAAACAGGATATGTTCCCAGAATGATGACCCAGAGCATAGCCAAAACTAAAAAAAATATGCCCGCCCCAAACCCTATGCTCTGAGTCATTATTCTGGGAATATGATGTGTGTGGCCGTCCCTAACCTGTTGCCTCAAATGCGCACCCGCTCAAGTGGAGAGAGAGCACTGCGCATTTGAGGCAACATAAAAAGTCCCCGATGATAGTGACTCAGTGACCTATGACCCATTTCTGAAAAAAAACACCCCTAGAGGTCTTATCAGGTTTTTTTTTTTTTTTCAGTTTTTTTGGGCAATTTAGTGGTTTATGGGGGTTAAAATTTGGAATGTACTCTGGACTTTGTACATTGGTCAAATTATGGAAAATTAAAATGTAAAGGGAAAATTTAGTGCTCCATGGAAGTGTGATACTCCCTGAAGCAGCCTATGCAGAGGCCCGGATTATCTGGGCAAGTGTCACACTGATACGTGGTGTCCTTCCGTCTCCCCTTCTTGTGACACACTCTGCATCTTTTCTGGGATCGTACCGACTTTCCACTGTGGGGGATCACACCTGGAAAGTGCTGGCCTGGGACGATCCTGGCGCCTACAACTCCAGACCCTTGGGAACTCCGGCCTGATCTTTCCCGGTCAGCAAAGATCAGGAACCTTAGGACTTCTTCTTGGTACTGGAGGAATGTCCCTGTGTTGCCAGCGTACTGGGATAGTACAAAAGCGTTGTACATGGCAACCTGTACCAAGTAGACCGCAACTTTTTTGTACCATGCCCGTGTTTTCCGCATGGCGTTGTATGGCTTGAGGACTTGATCTGAGAGATCAACTCCCCCCATATACCGATTGTAGTCCAGAATACAATCGGGCTTGAGGACCGGTCCCGCGGTACCTCGCACAGGGACAGGTGAGCTGCCATTCCCATGAATAGTGGTGAGCATAAGGACATCCCTCTTATCCTTATACCTGACCAACAACAGGTTATCATGGGGAAGTATGTAGTGTGGTGCTTGGTGTAATACTTTATATAACGGTGTGTGATTATCACTCACACACCGTTATAATGGAAAAAAATAAAAAAACACGCTGCGGCCAAAAAAAAAGGGGTGGCGCACGCAGCGCCCTGAACCCCTAATAGGTCCCGGGTGACACTGATCACAGGACCCTAGGGGCCTATTAGGGGGTCAGGTGGGGGGGGGGATTTTTTTTTTTTTTTTACTTTTAGGTTACTTTTACTTTCAGTTTACCTACCTTTCCCTAAGGGACACACTTTCCCTGCACTAGGGGGGCAATCTTCTCCTGTGAGGGGGCTCTGGATCATAGAGGGGGGGTCCCGGTCCTCTTCACACAGCTTTGCCCGCTTACTGAACTCGAGCGAGCGCGCAAAGCTGCGTGAGTGGTCCGTTAACCCCTCCTCTGCCGCGCTGCTATTGGCCGGACGATCGCCGGCCAATAGCAGCGTTGCTGGGGCGGTGACAGTATTGTCACCGCTCCCAGCAACCGAAGGTGATTGGCGGTGTATCGTACACCGCTGATCACCTTCTTTTTTGCGGGTCATCGGGTCCGAAGTGACCCGAATACCCGGAATCGGAGCAGATCGCTTGCGTGATTTCGCAAGCGATCTGTGACGATCGCCGATATGTGGGGGTCCCGGGACCCCCCTCGGCGTCTGCCCTGGATCCCTGCTGAAGGATTTCAGCAGAGATCCGCTTCCGATCTCCGCCGGGTGAGCGGCGGAGACCAGGAAAAGACATGACGTATGCATACGTCATGGGTCCTTAAGACCCAGGGTGTGAAGACGTATGCATACGTCATGGGTCCTGAACAGGTTAATGACACAGCTAAATTTTATTTTTGAGTTTTCTTTTTTTTCCTTCTCGCCTTCTAAAATTCATAACTCCATATATTTCCATTCCCAGATCCATATGAGGGCTTGTTTTTTGTGCGGCCAGATGTACTTTGTAATGACATCTCTCATTTTACCCTAAAATTCATGCTAAACCCCCAAAAATATTTTTTGTGTAAGGAAATTTAAACGAAAATCATAATTCCGAAAATCATAATTCAGAAAATTTGGGTGTGTGTGTGTTTTGTTTTCGCGCAGTATACTTTGCAGTAAAAATTATATGTTTTCTTTATTCTCTGGGTCAATATGATTAAAATGATACCCATGGTTACATACATTTCTATTACTGCACTGCTGTTGAAAAATCTCAAACTTTTTTTCCCCACAAAATCAGTATGTTTAAAATTGCCCTATTTTGACCACCTCTAACTTTCTTATTTTTCTGTATTCAGGGATGTTTGGGGGCTAATCTTTTTTTTTTTTTACGTTTACGCCGTTGGGGATCATAACATTATATATTTATAGTTCGGACATTTATGCACGTGACGATACCAAATGTTTATCGCTTTTTTTGTATTAATATGGGGGAAAAGGAGTGATTCTAAACTTTATTGGGGAGGGGCTTTAAAAAAAAATTCACTTTTTTAACATTTTTTTTATAGACTTTTTTAGTCCCCATAGGGGACTATTTATAGCAATCATTAGATTGCCAATACTGTTCAGTGCTATGCATAGGGCATAGCACTGGTCAGTATTATCGGTGATCTTCTGCTCTGGTCTGCTGAAAGGCAAACCAGTGCAGAAGACCCCGGGAGACGGACGGAGGCAGGTGAGGGGACCTCCGACCGTCATCCTGGCTGATCTGATTCCCATGGCAGTGCCACGGGCGATCAGATCAGCCATAATAAGTGCTGCACTGCCGCAGATGCCGTAATCTGTATTTATCAGGGCATCTGAGGGGTTAATGGCAGATGTTAGCGCGATCACTGATGCCCGCCATTATCGGCGGGTACGCGGTTGCTGACAGCTGCCAGAACTCGCATGGAATGAAGCGAGCGCTAAGTGACACTATGCATTTCCTTAAGGGGTTAAACATACTAATTTTGGTGTATGTAGTTATATATTTTTTAAAGAAGTAAAATAAATAAAACCTACATAAATTGGGTATCCCTGTAACTGTATGGACCTACAGAATAAAGATAAGGTGTCATTTTTACTAAAAAGTGCACTGCGTAGAAACGAAAGCCCTAAAAATATGCAAAATGGCGATTTTCATTTCACCCCACAAATAATTTTTTTTGTTTTGCCGCAGATTATGTTTTAAAATAGGTAATGTCAATACAAAGTACAATTGGTGATGCAAAAAACAATCCCTTATATGGGTCTGTAGGTGCAAAATTGAACGCGTCATGATTTGTTAGAAGAGGAAAAAATTTTTGGGTCCTTAAGTTGATTCCGGCATCTAAAATGTAAAAAAATCACATCCAGGCTATCCAGTTTATAAATGTGAATTAACCCCTTCCCTAAAAAAAAAAAAAAGTTTTGATCAACCCCCTTTTCCCATAAAAAAAAAAAAAAAAAAAATTATATATATATATATATATATATATATATATATATATATATATACACACACACCGTATATACTCGAGTATAAGCCGAGTTTTTCAGCACGATTTTTCGTGCTGAAAACACCCCCCTCGGCTTATACTCGAGTGAACTCCCCCACCCGCAGTGGTCTTCAACCTGCGGACTTCCAGAGGTTTCAAAACTACATCTCCCAGCAAGCCCGGGCAGCCATCGGCTGTCCGGGCTTGCTGGGAGTTGTAGTTTTGAAACCTCCGGAGGTCCGCAGGTTGAAGACCACTGCGGCCTTCAACATCATCCAGCCCCCTCTCACCCCCTTTAGTTCTGAATACTCACCTCCGCTCGGCGCTGGTCCGGTCCTGCAGGACTGTCCGGAGAGGAGGTGGTCCGGTGGGATAGTGGTTCCGGGCTGCTATCTTCACCGGGGAGGCCTCTTCTAAGCGCTTCGGGCTCGGCCTCAGAATAGTCACGTTGCCGTGACAACGACGCAGAGGTGCGTTCATTGCCAACGTACTTCTGCGTCATTGTCAAGGCAACGCCTCTATTCCGGGCCGGAAGCGCGGAGAAGAGGCGCCCCCGGTGAAGATAGCAGCCCGGACCACCTCCTCACCGGACCACCTCCTCTCCGGACAGTCCTGCAGGACCGGACCAGCGCCGAGCGGAGGTGAGTACTCAGAACTAAAGGGGGTGAGAGGGGGCTGGATGATGTTGAAGGCCGCAGTGGTCTTCAACCTGCGGACCTCCGGAGGTTTCAAAACTACAACTCCCAGCAAGCCCGGACAGCCGATGGCTGCCCGGGCTTGCTGGGAGTTGTAGTTTTGAAACCTCTGGAGGTCCGCAGGTTGAAGACCACTGAGGGCGAATGATGAGAAGAGGATGATGAAGGGGGGGGTGTGGGGATGATGAAGGGGGGTGGGGATGATGAAGGGGGGGGGGTGGGATGATTACAAGGGGATGATGAAGGGGGGATGTGTGGGATGATAAGGGGATGATGAAGGGGGGATGTGCGGGATGATAAGGGGATGATGAAGGGGGGATGATAAGGGGATGATGAAGGGGGGATGTGTGGGATGATGACAAGGGGATGATGATGAGGATGTTAATGACGGGTCTGGATGATGACAGGGGGGGATGAGGTATTTCCCACCCTAGGCTTATACTCGAGTCAATAACTTTTCCTGGGATTTTGGGTTGAAATTAGGGGTCTCGGCTTATACTCGGGTCGGCTTATACTCGAGTATATACGGTATATTATATATATATATATATACAGTCCACCACACAGTTGCTTATTTTTGGTCACTTCGTATACCATAAAAAATTTTTTTTATTCAAAGCTAAAAAGGGGTCAAGAGGACAATTTTAAACATACTCATTTTCCTACAAAAAGTTATAATTTTTTTTAAAGTAGTACAACAAAATAAAACATATAATTTGGGTATCATTGAAATCGTATGAACCTACCGCATAAACATTGTGTGCCATTTTTACCAAAAAGTCCACTGTGTAGAAACAGAAGCCCCCAAAAAGTTACCAAATTTTCCCCAAAGTTAAATTTGTGGCACAAAAAAACAAGCCCTCATATAGGTAAGTAGGTTTATAATTGAAAGTGTTTTGATTTTTAGAAGGTGAGGAGGAAAAAAAACGATCCCCAATTTATATAGGTTTAGTATTTTCTACTTTTACGAAATTATAACTTTTTGTACGAAAATTAGTATGCTTAAAATTGTCCACTTCTGACCCCTATATACATGGATGTATGAGGGCTCATTTTTATGCCATAATCTGTAGTCGATTGCTTTTTATAAATATTTTATGGTATATGAAGTGACCAAAAATACACAATTCTGAACTTTCGTATTTTTTTTACGTGTATGCTATTGACTATGCAGTATAATTAATGTTATATTTTAATAGTTCAGACATTTACGCACGCAGTGACACCACATATTTTTACTTTTGTTTACATAGTTTTATATAAATATAATGGGAAAAGGGGGAGAGGGTGATTAAAACTTTTAATAGGGAAGGGGTTACATGCAATCCTTAGACTGCATACATTGCACAGCAGTGATCAGTGTTATCGAAGCTCCATTGCTCCAGGCTGTCATGGCTTCTTGGAGCATTGCAGGGCCAACGAACAGTGAGGAGGCAGGTAAGGGCCCTCCCGATGTCACCTTCATTTGAACGGGACCCTGTGATTTCACAAAGGATGTCCGATTAGCCGGACTACGCCGAGATTTTCCGAACGGTGATAGAGATTTCTAATAAACTTGGTACATGTTTCTTATATGACAAATAAAAATACAGTAGAGTTTAGTAGCGTAGCCTGTAAAGTGAAATCATACTTGTCATATACCATGGCAAAATATGTATCCATGTTGCAGGGTGATTGTTGTCATTTGTGATATATATCCTGTAAAATGTCCATTTGTATGTACATCTTGTAAATTTAATTACCCTTACCTGTGAGTTTAGCATTTCAACAATAATTAATTCTCTTTTGATCAGGGCACCATGGAGCCTACATGTCTATCCAGCCTGGGTATAGGGGTGACTAATCCTAGCAGGGGGTTCATTAACACAGCTGCTCTATGATAGGAAAGGTAACACCATTTTAGCCAGCAAGGCATCAGCCTGGGTGGCAATAGATGAAAGATATATGAAGTTGACCCAATTGGAAAATCCTATATTTTCAATATTAAATATGGGGGTCAGGGAAGTGCGTCCCTGGCCCTATTATATATGGTTGGATTCGCCATTATATTAACTTTAACCCCTTAAGGACCGGGTTTTTTTCTGTTTTTGCATTTTCGTTTTTTGCTCCTTGCCTTTAAAAAATCATAACTCTTTCAATTTTGCACCTAAAAATCCATATGATTGCTTATTTTTTGCGCCACCAATTCTACTTTGTAATTACGTCAGTCATTTTGCCCCAAAATCTACGGTGAAACGGAAAAAAAAATCATTGTGCGACAAATTTTAGGGGCTTCCGTTTCTACGTAGTAAATTTTTCGGTAAAAATGACACCTTATCTTTATTCTGTAGGTCCATACGATTAAAATGATACCCTACTTACATAGGTTAGATTTTGTCGTACTTCTGGAAAAAATCATAACTACATGCAGGAAAATTAATACGTTCAAAATTGACATCTTCTGACCCCTATAACTTTTTTATTTTTCCGTGTATGGGGCGGTATGAAGGCTCATTTTTTGCACCATGATCTGAAGTTTTTAACGGTACCATTTTTGCATTGATAGGACTTATTGATCTTATTTTTAAATGATATATACAGTGACCAAAAATGCACTATTTTGGACTTTGGAATTTTTTTGCGCGTACACCATTGACCGAGTGGTTTAATTAACGATATATTTTTATAATTCGGACATTTCCGCACGCGGTGATACCATATATGTTTATTTTATTTACACTGTTTTTTTTTATGGGAAAAGGGAGGTGATTCAAACTTTTAATAGGGGAGGGGTTAAATGATATTCATTCACTTTTTTTTTTGCAGTGTTATAGCTCTGAAGTTTTTAACGGTACCATTTTTGTATTGATAGGACTTATTGATCGCTTTTTATTCATTTTTAAATGATATAGGGTGATGACGACGGGGTGATAATGACGGGGGTGATTATGACGGAGGTCTGGATGATGACGGGGGGATGATGACATGGGGGGATGATTTATTTCCCACCCTAGGCTTATAGTCGAGTCAATAACTTTTCCTAGGTTTTTGGGGTGAAATTAGGGGCCTTGGCTTATATTCGGAACGGCTAATACTGGAGTATATACGGTATGTAGTAAATTTGAGTAGCCGTATTAGTCCAGTGATGCAAATCATAAAATGTTGCAGTATCTTGTAATACCTTTTTTTTATTAGACTAACAGCATTTTGTAGAGACAAGCTTTCGGGATTCCTCCCTTTATCAAGTCCAAAGCAAATCTAAGCTCACAAGTAGAAGACACAGGTTACATCTCACAAATATGCAGGGGTTAAGACAATAGATGTGGAGAATTCACACTAAGATGGACCATTAGTGTGAATTCTCCACATCTATTGTCTTGACCCCTGCATATTTGTGAGATGTAACCTGTGTCTTCTACTTGTGAGCTTAGATTTGCTTTGGACTTGATAAAGGGAGGAATCCCGAAAGCTTGTCTCTACAAAATGCTGTTAGTCCAATAAAAAAGGTATTACAAGATACTGCAACATTTTATGATTCACATGGTTTATGTAGGAAGACCTGGCAATGCCGGGTTTTCAACTAATTGGAGGATAAACAATTTTGGAATGACCCCTTTAATTGCTGTGTGTACAATTCCCTCATTTGTTCATTGTTTCATGTTAAGTTTTTTCCCCATAATTTTACTTCATTCGAGGTGACAAGGAGTCACTCAGATATATCAGCAGAAAAAGGAATTAAAAAAATATTAAACATTAAAAACAAGATCATACAACCCATGGGAAAAAAAGGAGACACCCCAGAATTACTAGTGCAAAACATGTATGTATAACGTGGTAGGATTATAAATAATCACTATCTAACCCAAATAATGCAATGAAAAGAGGTTGGCACAAGACATGGAGGAAAAAAAAAAACATCAGATGGAAATATAGAAGATCCAGTCAGGAAGTCTAGGTATCAGTGTAGGAACTATACAAAAAATATCCTAATGACAGATAGTGCTGGGTGTAAGACAGTGTGGCACCATAAATAAATGGCTCAGAAGAGTAAATATGAAGCTATATCTTAATTCCATATAAAAGGCAAAGTACACGAAAGGAAACAAGTCTTAAAGGGGTACTCCTCCCCTAGACATCTTATCTCCTATCCAAAGGATAGGGGATAAGATGTCTGATCGCAGGGTTCCCGCTGCTGGGGACCCCCGTGATCTCCCTCCCTGCGTTCGTTTAGAGAGTCGGTACAGCACCAGAGGCTCGTGACATCATGGACATGCCCCCTCGATGCAAGTCTATGGGAGGTGGAGTGGCGGCCTTCATGCCTTCTCCCATAGACTTGCATTGAGGGGGCATGAGCCTTTGCCCTGCATCGCCAGTCATCCAGCACGGAGCGAAGTTCGCCCTGTGCATCAGACGTCTGGTGTGCTGTGGTGGACTCCCGCGATTAGACATCTCATCCCCTATCCTTTGGATAGGTGATAAGATATCTAGTGATACATAACAAGTAAAGAAAAGCAAATGTGTGTCAGTACAGTATAGTTTATAAGCAATATATACAACCCCCAAATGGAGAGTGCTAATGGAGGTGGGCTACGACGCCAATGTCCCTTTCACCAAAGAGATGCATTCTCCTCCATCTTGCCTATCAACAGTGTTTTGCAGGCATGTTGAACATGGAGCAGGTGTCTCCTCCACTCCCTCATCTGCACTAAGAAAGTCCCTCGGAACATCAGAGGCTCCACCTTCGAGCCAAGTTGCTGCATCTCTTAGATTTCTCTGAGGGTAAAGTCTTTAGGTTCATCCAGGGCTTTACGATCCTTACCCCATGCAAGGTCCACCTTGGCAAGCATCCATTTAAATTTGGACAAAGTTCTAAGTGTCCGGGTGGTAGCAGTTAGGATGTGCGATCGCTCATCTTCGCCTCCAAGCCACTCCCCCTCACACAGGAGCATTTTATTTTGTGTCTGATCCAACACTGATGTCCTAACCTGACTCTAGACAACTAGAGACCACAATACTGTGTGAACCCAATCTATACAAATTAATAAGATCTCTCAAAATACAGGTTTTCAAACCTATCCTATCTAAGTGAAGCTTTATTGTAAACATGTACACATCCCTACAGCATTTCCAATTGTGAGATGCACATGTTTCTAAATTTGATTGTAGTATAATATTGTATACTAATTATGGTTTTGAGCTTTATATCCATTCATGGCGAATTTGGATGGAGTTTACCTTTTGGTGGCACATAAACCGGTATGTTAAACCCCTTAAGGACATTTTCACAAAAGAAAAATTTTAGTTAAATTTCCTTCAGTTAAAATGAAATATACATTATAAAATATATAAAATTTACACACAAATTGAGGAGAAAAGAATGATAAACCATAAGGAACAGAGCAGCATTCAAAAATGTGACTAATGCAGCAGCATAAATAACAAGACATGCAATTAATAATGGGTATTACTGGAGCACACAAGTGATTGACTTCAACATATTGCTCTAACCCTCTATGAGGCACACATTCAGCCTTCATAGGCTCAACACTGAAAGGTAGGCAAATATAAAGGGCAAAATAACAATGTATGCTGGCAGCTATGAAGTAACTGATACCCCGTATATGAAAAGTTATTTGTCATCTGCTTACCCATTCAGTGCAGACTCCATACCCCAAGGAGGCAAGAATTTTAAATTTTTGCATTGGTTTTCCTCCTTGCCTTCTAATAGTCATACAGCTTTCAATTTTCCACCTACAGACCCATATGAGGGCTTGCTTTTTTGTGCCATTTTTAGTTAAAATGACACCTTATCTTTATTGTTACGGTACAAACAATTACAGCAATACCCAATTTATATAGGTTTTGTTTTATTATTTTATTACAACTTTTTGTACCAAAATTAGTATGTTTAAAATTGTCAACTTCTTTTTGATCACCTTTTTATGGTATATGAAGTGATCAAAAACTCAGCAATTCTGGCCTTTTTTTTTTCTTTTTTTTTGGTTTACACCATTTAACCCCTTAAAGACAATTTTATTTTTGTGTTTTGGTTTTTTCCTCCTCGCCTTCAAAAAAATCATAACTCTTTCATATTTTCATCCACAGACTATTATGAGGGCTTGTTTTTTGCGTGACCAGTTGTCCATTGTAATGCCATCACTCACTTTACCATAAAATGCATGGTGTAACAAAAAAAAAAAAATACTATTTGTGTGGGGAAATTAACCTCTTAAGGACCCAGCCATTTTACACCTTAGGACCCGGCCATTTTTTGAACATCTGACCACTGTCACTTTAAGCATTAATAACTCTGGAATGCTTTTAGTTATCTTTCTGATTCCGAGATTGTTTTTTCGTGACATATTCTACTTTAACATAGTGGTATAAAATTTTTGTAACTTGCATCCTTTCTTGGTGAAAAATTTGAAAATTTTATAAAAAATTTGAAAATTTTGCATTTTTCTAACTTTGAAGCTCTCTGTTTGTAAGGAAAATGGATATTCAAAATATTTTAATTTTTTTTCACATATACAATATGTCTACTTTATATCTGCATCATAAAATTGACAAGTTTTTACTTTTGGAAGACACCAGAGGGCTTCAAAGCTCAGCAGCAATTTTCCAATTTTTCACAAAATTTCCAAACTCACTATCTTTCAGGGACCAGTTCAGGTTTGAAGTGGATTTGAAGGGTCTTCATCTTAGAAATACCCCACAAATGACCCCATTATAAAAACTGCACCCCCCAAAGTATACAAAATGATATTCGGTCAGCCTTTCAACCCTTTAGGTGTTTCATAGGAATAGCAGGAAAGTGAAGGAGAAAATTCACAATCTTCATTTTTTACACTCGCATGTTCTTGTAGACCCAATTTTTGCATTTTTACGAGGGGTAAAAGGAGAAAATGTATACTTGTATTTGTAGCCCAATTTCTCTCAAGTAAGCACATACCTCATATGTCTATGTAAAGTGTTCGGTGGGCGCAGTAGAGGGCTCAGAACCGAAGGAGTGACAAGGGGATTTTGGAGAGTACGTTTTTCTGAAATGGTTTTTGGGGGGCATGTTGCATTTAGGAAGCCCCTATGGTGCCAGAACAGCAAAAAAAAAAAAAACACATGCCATACCATTTTGGAAACAAGACCCCTTGAGGAACGTAACAAGGAATAAAGATAGCCTTAATACCCCACACGGGTTTCACGACTTTTGCATACGTACAAAAAAATAAAAATCATTAAAATGGGTGTTTCCCCCCCAAATTTCACATTTTTGCAAGGGTTAATAGCAAAAAAATACCCCCCCAAAATTTGAAACCCCATCTCTTCTGAGTATGGAGGTACCCCATAAGTTGACCTGAAGTGCACTACGAGCGAACTACAATGCTCAGAAGAGAAGGAGTCATATTTGGCTTTTTGAGAGCAAATTTTGCTCGGGGGGCATGTCGCATTTAGGAAGCCCCTATGGTGCCAGGACAGCAAAAAAAAACCCCACATGGCATACCATTTTGGAAACTAGACCCCTTGAGGAACGTAACAAGGTGTAAAGTGAGCATTTACCCCCACTGGTGTCTGTCAGATCTTTGGAACAGTGGTCTGTACAACATTTTTAATTTGCACAGCCCACTGTTCCAAAGATCTGTCAGACACCAGTGGGGTGTGAATACTCACTGCACCCCTCATTACATTCCGTGAGGGGTGTAGTTTCCAAAATGGGGTCACATGTGGGGTTTTTTTTTTTGCGTTTGTGAAAACCGCTGTAACAATCAGCCACCCCTGTGCAAATCACCTCAAATGTACATAGTGCACTCTCCCTTCGGGGGGCTTTTTTCCCTTTTACCTCTTGTCAAAATGAAAAGTATAGGGCAACACCAGCATGTTAGTGTAAAAAATTTATTTTTTTACACTAACATGCTGGTGTAGACCCCAACTTCACAAAGGAAAAAGGAGAAAAAGCCCCCAAAATTTGTTAGGCAATACCCCATATGTGACCCTAAACTGTTGCCTTGAAATACGACAGGGCTCCAAAGTGAGAGCGCCATGCACATTTGAGGCCTAAATTAGGGATTTGCATAGGGGTGGACATTGGGAATCACTGGCGTAGAATACCCCTAACAGGGTGCCTCCAGCTGTTGCAAAACTCCCAGCATGCCTGGACAGTCAACGGCTGTCCAGCAATACTGGGAGTTGTTGTTTTGCAACAGCTGGAGGCTCCATTTTGGAAACAGTGGCGTACCAGACGTTTTTCATTTTTATTGGGGAGGGGGGCTGTGTAGGGGTATGTGTATAAGTAGTTTTTTTTTACTTTTTATTTTATTTTGTGTTAGTGTAGTGTAGTGTTTTTAGGGTACAGTCACATGGGCGAGGGTTACAGCTAGTTTGAGCTGCCGCGCAAAATTTGCTGCATCGCAAACTTGCAGCCTGATACTCACTGTAAGCCCCCTGCCCATGTGAATGTATCCTGTACATTCACAGGGGGGGACCTCCAGCTGTTGCAAAACTACAACTCCCAGCATGCACAGTTTATCGGTGCATGCTGGTAGCTATAGTTTTGCAACAGCTGGAGGCACACGGGTTGGGAAACACTGAGTTAGGAAACAGACAATGTTTCCCAACCAGTGTGCCTCCAGTTGTTGCAAAACCACAACTGTCAGCATTCTCAAGCATGCTGGAAGTAGTAGTTCGGCAACATCTTTAGAGCCAGATTTTTTTTTTGCAACATCTGGAGGACTACAGTTTGCAGACCACTAATACAGTGGTTCCCAATCTTTGCCCTTCCAGATGTTGCAAAACTACAACTCCCAGTATGCCAAAACTGTCCAGGCATGCTGGGAGTTGTAGTTCTGCAACATCTGAAGGGCCAGATGTTACAGAACTAAAACTCCCAGCATGCCTGGGCAGTAAGGGCATGCTGAGGATGTGTAGTTTTGCAACATCTGGAAGGGCACAGTGGTCTCCAAACTGTGGACCTCCACATGTTGCAAAACTGCAACTCCCAGCATGCCCAGACGCCAAGGGCTGTCTGGGCATGCTGGGAGTTGTAGTTTACAGGGTCCCATTACAGCAATGCATGTCGCTTTACGGCGACGCGCATTGCTGTAAAGGGCCCGACCGCGGCTGAAGATCAACTCACCTGTCGCCGCCGCCGTCTTCATCGCAGGGATCCGGGTCTTCAGGGACGAGGTAAGTACCGGGGCCGGTCCCCAGCACTCCCCCGCCGCGTCCTCCGGTCTTCCTCCCATCCTCTCCGGACTTTCAGGGGCCGGGCAGGGCGGGAGGAAGTAACCGCCCCCCCCCCCCTGCGATTGGTCGGTTAACTAACCGACAGATCGCAGGGAATAGGAGGAGGTGGCCGGCTTGCCACCTCGCTCCTATACGTTAGCATGGTCCTGGCTGTCTGTGACAGCCGGGATCATGCAAAATTACCGGGCGGTCGGGTCCCAGAGACCCGATCAGCCCGGTATCGCCGCAGATCGCAAGGCCCCCCTCGGCGTTTGCCCTGGATGCCTGCTGAAGGATTTCAGCAGGCATCCAGTTCCGATCTCTGCCCGGCACGTGGCAGAGACCGGAAAACGCCAGGGCGTATGGATACGCCCTGAGGCCTTAAGGCCCAGGGTGTGAGGGCATATCCATACGCCCTGGGTCCTTAAGAGGTTAAAAAGAAAACAGCAATTTAGCAAATTTTGGAAGGTTTAATTTTCACGCTGTACAACTTACGGTAAAAATGACGTGTTCTTTATTCTTTGGGTCAATACGATTAAAATGATACCCATGATAACATACTTTTCTATTACTGTTGCGCTTAGAAAAAAAAAATCGCAAATTGTTTAACCAAATTAGTACGTTTAAAATCCCCCTATTTTGAAGACCTATAACTTTTTTTTCTGTATAAAGCGGCGGTTTGAGGGCTCATTTTTTGCGCCGTAATCTGTACTTTTTATTGATACCATATTTGCTTATATAAAATACTTTTAATACATTTTGTATTAATTTTTGGGGGGAATAAAATGTTATAAATTTTTTTATAAAAGAGCTATTTTGGCCTTTTTTTTACATTCACAGTATTATTTTAATAGTTCACACGCGGCGATACCAAATATGTATATAAAATATATATATATTTTTTTTACACTTTTTGGGGGGGTGAAATAGAGAAAATGGGACAATTTACGTTTTTATTGGGGAGGGGGTTTTTCACATTTTTTTTTTACTTTTTCTTTTTAGATGAATATGAAAGCATTTCTAAGAAAAAAAATGTCCAACTCATCCAAATTTATCTGTTGGGTATCCTTGTAAACAGCTAGGTTTTGATGTTGCATACAGAATATCAGCAAAGTCTAGTTATCAAGGAATTGTTGCATAATGGCATCAATTGGCAGATTTATGTGGTGAATAATTTGGACTGATGTTGTTGGATGCAAACAGCTGGATCCATCAATGATCTAAGGATCAGGGGCGGCAGGAAGATGAATCGGCCATGTTGGAACTTCTAATTTCCCTCTTCTCTAAAAAGGGTTTTAAGATGTCACACAAACACGTGAAAAGTAATGCTCCGTCAAGGTGTCCGTGTTGAATCAGTGCACCATTGATCTCTACATATAGCTGAGAAAAGCATGTGGCTTTGTGCCTCTCTCCCCAGCTCGTCGCTCAGTCTGACTCATTGAAGGAGCTGGGCTCGATTATGTCTATGGAGCCAAACTGGTCAAAACTTTTGTCATGCCTATGTGACAGTAACATTTTAAATAATTTAATGTACATTTTAGGAAGACAAACAAACCAAGACAGCAGCTGAAACTATATGAACTATTCTTAATGGACCATTTTTCTTTTTTTTTGATAAGCATGCATTTCTTATTTTGCTATTAGAAATAGTGGGTACGTTACAAGGTGAATTGTGATGTACTCTGCTTTATTTACAATCTGAAGAAAGAAGCAACTACTGTACATTGATGGAAAATTACAACCTGGAACAGCAAATTACTTAAAATAGAATAAAAAATAGCTATTTTTTTTTAACATGAGTAAAATTAAAATTATTGTGGGGCAAATAGGCTTTCAATTGGTAAAATGAATTCAAATATTTTGGTGTCAAAACAAGCTGTAATATGTCAAGACGGTTGCAGCATATTTTCCTGTTCCCATTAGCATTTCAAAGAAAACGCTATCTGTAGAAAACAAAACAGGAGACAAATATGGATATACCCACTATGGTAATTTTAATTCTTTCTCAACAAATTGCTAATTGGGTATTGATGTGTTAAGATCATGTACACAAGAGTACACAAGCGTCAATTAGTTGAAATTCAGTATTAGCTAGAAAATAGTAAAAATGCACATTTATGAAAAGAGATCCACATTAGTTAATCTGCCATATTCTGTTCCAACAGGTTGGATTACACAACATATTATAAAATCCTAACATTAATGCAAAGCAGGTGCAAGACATGGCAGTTGTGGCAGAAACAAACCAGGGTAGAAATAAGATGTAGCAAATAATGAAGAGATGCTAAAGCCTAGGTTTTAAGGAAAGATTATGAAATGTTTTTTGCAAATATGCTTCGAAAAGGGGGATTTCTGGCATCTTGGGAGCATTCCAACATAGAATGGGGTGGGAATATTAATAACCACAATTTGGTATTCAAATATTGGTAGAGGTAGTTACATGAAGGCCATAGTGGACTTATATGCGAAATAATTAAATCCTGCTTCAGGTTAATAATCTTTTTAAATGCAGAATTGATCCAATTTGTGTGGACTTTTTAAGTTTATCAGTAAATATATACTGGGTCCTAGCATTTATACAATATTAAAACCTATTTTCAGTAACTAAAATTATCATACAAAATAAAACATCTAATTTACATGGATGAGTAAAAAGAAAGCCAAAATACCCAAAAATAAAAAAAAATGTGAGTATAGTGTAATTTTCAAGTTCTGATAATTTATCATGGATTCATTTGCAAAGTTGTGTAATTTCTACAGCTTAATTAGTTATAGAGGCACACTGACTAAATAAATGCATGGTATATTAGTACAATATGACAAAATATGCGATAGGTAGGAGTCTGGGGAGCTGAGCAGAAAAAGGGTCCCAGAGACTCAGCAGAATATTTTTTACTTACCTCTCGCGCTCCCCAATGCCTCTGTATCGCTGCTCCCATCCCCAATGTGATTCTTTTCCTGGTGCTGCTTGATGTGTCACACAGTGTAGCTCAGAGAACTGCTATCCGAGCTAAAATGTGATGTATTAAGCTCTAGCCTTCTACGTGGTGCCATGCTTACATTGTTGCTCTGTTGTAAAAACTAAAAACTTCTTCCAGAGTATCCCTTTAACCCCAAAAGGACACAGGGCGTACAAATACGCCCTCGCGTCTTGGGACTTAAGGGCTGAGGTCAATTCAGAACGGCGAGTTGCGGTGATTCTGGTTCAATCGGCTCTCCGGTGACCTGGGAAAAAAGGGTAATTGGTGTTGTCCGAGACAGCACCAATCACCATTTACCAGCAGGAGTGGGGTGGCACTGGTTCCACCTCCGATTGTCCTGATTTGTTTGACGGTAATCAGGACTCCTGCTGGACAGTGTCACTAAAGGCACTCGCTCCGCCCCTAGTCTGGGGGGCGAGAGCAGGGGCCGCTGATCCAGTGTCGAGATCGGGGCCCCAGGACCAGCAGGGTCGGCAGCAGCACATGATGGAGCAACAACAGGAGGTAAGGGCTGTGCTTCCTGCTGTTGCTTAGCTACAACTCCCAGCATGCAGTCAAAGGGAATGCTGGGAGTTGTAGCTATGCAACAGCAGGAGGCACACCACTACAACGCCCAGCTTGCCCTTTGGCTGACTGTGCATGCTGGGAGTTGTAGTTATGCAACATCTACAGTTGAATAACTACAACTCCCAGTATGCAAGGACAACAAAAGGGCATGCTGGGTGTTGTAGTGGTGTGCCTCCAGCTGTTGAAATACTACAACTCACAGCATGTCCTTGGGCAGTCAGTGCATGCTGGGAGTTGTAGTATTGCAACAGCTGGAAGAACACGACTACAACTCCCAGCACACCCTTTGGCTGTCTGTGAATGCTGGGAGTTGTCGTTTGGCACGCTGGTGGGGAAACACTGGAGTTAGTCTGTTACCAAACTCAGTGTTTCCTAACCAGTGTGCCTCCAGCTGTAGCATTACTACCACCATCT
The DNA here is from genome assembly GCF_029499605.1 of Hyla sarda. Classification (NCBI taxonomy): domain Eukaryota; kingdom Metazoa; phylum Chordata; class Amphibia; order Anura; family Hylidae; genus Hyla; species Hyla sarda. The sequence continues at coordinate 400,613,113 of NC_079190.1, read as the reverse complement.
GTCATATTTTAAGACAACAGTTTAGGGCCACATATGGGGTATTTCCGTACTCGGGAGAAATTGTGTTACAAATTTGGAGGCTTTTTCTACTTTTACCCCTTATAAAAAGGAAAAGTTGGGGGCTACATCGGCATGTTAGTCTAAAAAAAATTTTTTTTTTTTACACTAACATGCTGATGTTGCCCACACTTTTCATTTTCACAAGAGGTGAAAGGAGAAAAAGACCCCCAAAATTTGTAATGCAATTTCTCCTGAGTACGGAAATACCCCATATGTGGACATAAAGTGCTCTTTAGAGCGCAAAACAGGGCTCAGGAGTGAGAGCGCATCATGTACATTGGAGGCCTAAATTGGTGATTTGCACAGGGGTGGCCCGTGGTGGTTCTGACAAACGGGGGAGAGAAAAAAAAAACAAAACACACCCACGTGTCCCCATTTTGGAAACTACACTCCTTATGGAAGGTAATAAGTGGTGCAGTAAGCCTTAATACCCCACAGGTGACAACTTTTCATTAAAGTTGGACGTGAAAATGAAAAACTTAACTTTTTTCACTAAAATGTTGGTGTTCCCCTAAATTTTTCATTTTCACAAGGGGTAACAGGAGAAAAAGCCTCCCAAAATTAGTAACACCATTTCTTCTGAGTAAAAAATACCACATATGTAGATGTAAAGTGCTCTGTGGGCACACTACAATGCTCAGAAGAGAAGGGCAAAATTAGTTTTTAGGAGAGAGAATTTGGCTGGAATTAAAGGTCATGTGCTTTTACAAAGCCCCCCATGCTGTCAGAACAGTGGACCCCCTCACATGTGACCCCATTTTGGAAACTACACTCCTCACAGAATGTAACAAGGGGTGCAGTGAGCATTTACACCCCACAGGTGTCTGACAGATTTTTTGAACAGTGGTCCGTGAAAATTAAAATTTTTATTTACAGCCCACTATTCCAAAGATCTGTCAAACACCTGTGGGGTATAAATGCTCACTGCATCCCTTATTACATTCTGTGAGGGGTGTAGGTTCTGAAGTGGGGTCATAGATTTGGGGGGGGGATCCACTGTTCTGACAGCATGGGGGCTGAACATGTATGGCCCCCGACTTTCATTCCAACCAAATTCTCTCTCCAAAAGCCCAATGGCGCTCCTTCTCTCCTGAACCCTGTAGTGCACCCGCAGAGCACTTTACATTCACATGTAGTATCTCTTTACTCAAGAGAACATAGGCTACAAATTGGGGGGAATTTCTTCTATTACCCCTTGTGAAAATGAAAAATTGGGGTTAACAAGCATTTTAGTGGAAAAAAAAAATCATATTTTTCATTTTCATGTCCCACTTTAACAAAAGTTTGTCAAATCACCTGTGGGGTGTTAAGGCTCACTGTACCCCTTGTTACATTTCATGGGGGGGGGGGGGGGGGTAGATTCCAAAATAGTGTGCCATGTGTCTGCGACATAAAAACATTTCAGCAAAATTTGCTCTCCAAAAGCCCATTGTCTCTCCTTCTCTTCTGAGCCCTATAGTGCTCTCACCGAGCACTTTACATCCTTACTCGAGAGAAATTGGGTTACACATTTTGGGGGCATTTTCTCCTATTAACTTATTGTAAAAATGAAAAAAAAAAAAATTGGGCTACACTAACTGTAAAAAATTGAGATTTTGAATTTTCTTGTCCACATTGCTTTAAGAATGTAATTTTGAATACTTTCAGGGTCGCAGTTTTCATAATGGGGTCCATTATGGGGGATTTCTAACATAAAGACCCTCAAATTCACTTCAAAACTGAACTGGTCCCTGAAAAATTCAGATTTAGAAATTTGTGTGAAAAATTGCTGTTTTACTTTGAAACTCTCTGAATGTCTTCAAAAAGTAAAAACATGTCAACTTTATGATGCCAACATAACAGACATATTGTATATATGAATATATAATTTATTTGGCATGTCTTTTTTCCTTACAAGCAGAGCGTTTCAAAGTTAGAACAATGCTAAATTTTAAAATATTTTCATGAAATTTGGGAATTTTTAACTAAGAAATGATTCAAGTATTGTCGACAATTTACCACTATCTTTTATAATGTCACGAGCCACTTTATTAACCCCTTAGGGAAGCTGAGATTTTTCATTGTTGTGTCTCATGTTTAAATAATTAGAACACTTTCAATTTTCCACCTACAGACCAATATGAGGGCTTGTTTTTTTTTTGCATCCCCAATTGTACATTGTTAATGACGTTACTCATTTTATTACCTAATCTATGGTTAAAAAAATATAAAAAATTATTTGTGGGGCCAAAAATTACACCACAAAACACGCCAACTTTCAGTGGTTACGGAGGGGTTTCTATGGAGTGCAAGTCCAATTATATAGGTATATTTTTATTTTTCTACTTAAAAAAACCCAAACTTTTTATATGAAAATTAGTATCCTTAAAATTGTTCTTCTCTGACCCCTATAACGTTTATTTTTCCATATAGGCATTTTTTGCGATGTGATCTGTATTTTTCTATGGTTAACTTTGTTTTGATGGGACTTAAAAGCTTTTTTATTATTTTTTGTGGTACATGAAGTGACCAAAAATACGCAATTCTGGACTTCAGTATTTTTTTTCATTTATGCCATTGACCGTACGGTTTAATGTTGTTATATTTTAAATAGTTTGGATATTTACGCATGAGGCAACACCACAAAGGTTTAGGTTTCCTTTTATTTACATTATAAAAAATAATGTGAAATTGGGGGGGGGGGGGGAGGGGTTAACATATATTCACTTTTTTCCCCACAAATATTTTGTCCCCATCTTTTGATTGCAAACACTGAACAATTTTTCTTTATAGAACAGCATTGATCAATGTTTTTTTGTGCTTCATTGCTTCAGGCTGCCATGGCTTCTAGCAGCATTGAAGTGCCGATGGGATGGCAAGTGCTTGGTCCTGAGAGCGCTTCATATTGTGAGAGAAGGAGCATGACGTACATATAAGTCCTGCGTCCTTAAGGTGTAAAAAAAACACCTGTTCAATTGCTTTTTTTTCATATATGTTTTTATTGAATAAAAGTAAGAACAATACAGATGATGATAAATGACATCGACAGTCAGAAAAGGTGATGCAGAGATGTCACAACAGCTTAATATTTCTCACTCCATCCAGAAAAGTAGTAATATACCAAGTGAGGATCCATAAAGTGGAGCAAATAATAACATTCTAACTGCCTAAAATGAAGCATTTTTTTCTTAAATAGGTAGGGGGTGGGATTGGGGGGGGGGGGGGCGGGGCACAGGGGTAGGAGTATTGTAGAGTATAATAGACCATTAGTAAAGATCGAGGAGGTGCAAACCAATATAGGACTTATAACTGTAAAAACAAAACAGTGCCTTATGTCACATCAATAGTACCAAAATGTCATGAGTAATTCAGATGGGTCATCACTCAAAAGAATATTACCGTACAGCGCTTAAGGTATGGTAACCAATGCATGGAATATGAGTAAACGGGGTAAATGGGCAAAAAGTAAACCAGAACATACACTGATATAATTGTCGTAAGACATAAGGATGAGAAAGACAATTTCTGTGTATGTCAAGCTGTTATATGTAGGTGGGTTCTAGATGGACCTCTAAGATTCTCTCGACAATACTATTCAGTATAACGAAAATGTTTTACAATATTAACCCTGTCTTCTGGCTCTGGGAATGAAGAAATTGTCTCCATTTGTGGAAAAAAGATTTGGCAGTGCGTTCTTTGTCACATAGTGCAGAGAGCAGTTCCAGGTGAAGTATGTCTCTCATATCGTTGATAACATCTTGTGTGGTAGGAAGTGTGGGGAGCAACCAATGTCTCAGTAAGTTCCTAACTGCTACTAGCAGAAAAAGATTAATTGCTTTATCTATCCTTGGTGGGTAAGGCAAATCTGGGTGCCTATCCGGATAACAATGAAAAAGGAAAAGCAATTGATCTAATGGAAGCTGCTTATACCAGATCAGCTAAATCTGATTTCATACCATGGGGCTACCATTGGGTTACTTTGGAACATGTCCACAGGCAGTGCAAAAGATCTGCCTGAGGAGTGTGGCACTTAGGGCATGATGCAAGATAAATAGTTCCTAGTTGTGTAATATGAAAATTAAAAGCATACGTGGCTCTATGGATAATACGCCAGTGCGTTTCTCTCAGAGATTCATTGGTGGTGGCTAACCTGACAGATTTTAAACCCTCTAATAATTTATCAGTAGGGTCTTGATCATGTAAAAATGATGACCATCTCTGAGCGAATTTAGTAGGAAGACCCTTTAATATCTTTTCTAAAAATGCTTTGTAACAATGTGATAGAGATAGATAACTGTCAGGAGTGCCTATCATGTGGTCGAACACATGAGGAGCTTCAACCATGAAATAAGTTTTGACTAGCGATCTCAACCCTGAGAAAAACTGATTATACACCCAAATATGCGACTCGGGTATTTACTCTGAAGAGTCTCCCAAGTGAGAAAGTGTCCCGATACAGAGTCAATCAAATCGCTGAAATGAAGTATTCCCTTTTGTTTCCACTGCTGGTACAATGTGTTGCCTGAATTGAATGGAGGGAAAGGTAAATCCCATAGTGGGAAAATATTTTGAGAGGCCGAAAGGCAGTCTATACATTTTCCTAACTGCTTTCCATGCCGCGATAGTATCAGAGAAAATGAGGTTACGTCTTATGTGTACAGGGATCTGAGAGAGTTTAACATGCAATAAGACTGTAAATGGCCATGGGGAGGCCAAACTCGATTCAAACATATAACTGGAAAAGTTAGCAGTGGTAAATAACCAGTCTCTCGTGTGGCATAACAGTGCAGCTAAATGATATAAGCGTATATCAGGCATCTGATAGACCCCTAATTTTTTATGCAAGCAAAGGGTATTATACGCAACTCTAGACCGTTTGGATTGCCAAATAAATGCAGTGAAACTTGACTGGAGACCTTCGACATCATCATGGCGAAGGAGCAAGGGTATAGTTTGTAGGAGGTATTGGAGTTTAGGAAAGGTGACCATTTTGAGGAGATTCATTCTCCCTCCCGCAGAGAGCAGCACATTTTTCCATCTCTGTAGTTCATCCGTCATTGTATTAATAACTGGAGGAAAATTAAGCTTATAAAGGGAGTGGGGGACCCTACCAATTTTAATACCCAGATAAGTAATTTGGTGTCTCGCAATTTCCAGTTGAAAATCCGGGAGATCTTGTGTACATTAATCTTATAACCAGATATGGCACCAAATTGGCAGAGAAAGGAGAGAATATGCGGAGTGTGTGTCATAGGGGAGTCAGTAAAGCATGTATTGTCCACAAAGCATGTATTGCGTGCTTTGCGGAGAGATGGACAGCCTTGTCGCTGAAATGTGTCCCGGGAGATGTATTCTAGCTTGGGGGTTCATATACTTAGCAGTGAGGTAGCTACGAAAGGGGCCTCTAATATTTGCTTTATCTAGTACCAGCTAATGATAGGGGCCTAGCTAATGCCTTTATGGCAAATTATGAAGAAGTATATGTATTTGGTATATGCGGTCTGAAGACGTCATCCACGTGGCTTCGCTACGTGGATGATGTCTTCATGCTTTGGGAAGATGATGAAAAATCACTATTGGAATTTAAGGAAAAATTCAATCAGTGCCATGTAACTATCCAATTTACTCTTACATACAGTGCAGATGTTATACATTTTTTAGATGTAGAAATTCACAAAAATGGAGCCAATATTGTTACAACTTTATATAACAAACCTACAGATCGAAATAGTATGTACGTCATATCATGCACCACTACTTTCAAAGGTCTCCCTAAAAGCCAATTTATTAGCGCAAGAAGAATATCGGGTAATGATGGAGTATAATAAAAATAAAATAAAAATAGTAGAAACATTTGTGGAAAAAGGATATAAAAAAAAAGTGAAGTTGAAAAAAAAATCGCAGAGGAAGTTGCAAAAAAAAACAGGGGAAAAAAATTTTGACAGAGATCAGAAAAAAATTGTCAAATGGATAGAATAATGTACACTGGTAGATTTGATAAATGTTCTAAAATAACACAAAATAACACAAAATATAATAAAAAAATATTGGAAAGTATTGAGAGCATGGAAAATTATTTAAAGATCTACCTATGTTTGCCTTCAAAAAGAGTAAAACTAATGGAGTTAAATTCATAATGGATATAAAACCTAAAAAATGAAAAAACAAGATTTCTTGGCTACAAAAAAGAAAGGGACATATCCAGGTATATCATGTTCCCAATGTCATAGTATCATAAGAAGTGACTGTATACATCGTCCTACAAAAGGTACTAAAATAAAAAATAACAGTTTTTATTCCCGAGTTCCAATGTGATATACCTATTAAAATGTCCATGTGGCAAAGCCTATGTCGGTCAAACTTCAAGACAAATCAAAGTGAGGCTTGGTGAACATAAATCTATGATAAGACTGTATTCACACTTGGAACCAGAGGGAATGAAAGAAACGAGAAACGAGTGTAGCACGACACTTTAAACAATTTGGACATACTACAACAGATCTCAGATGGCAGATAATAGAAGAAGTTGAAAGGAGAACAAATAAAGAAGAAAATAAAAAAGCCGTTGGCTGTCCGGGCATGCTGGATGTTTTAGTTTTGCAACATCTGGAGGTCCGCAGGTTGTAGACCACTGTCCTATACTTTACATTGCACGGATCCCTCAACATACGATGGTTTCAACAAACGATGGTCCATTTGGAACGGATTACCATCGTATGTTGAGGGACTACTGTACATAGGTGCACAAAATGAACAAAACCATTAAGAACAAAGAACAAAACCATGAAAACATTATTTTCACACAAAAACAATTAATATTTACTGAAAATCAGTGTGACTTCTGCTGTTGTCTTTCAGAGACCAGTTCACAAATGCGCATCTTTACCTTGGCAAGTGCCACTCTCATGCCATTTTCACAACAATGGCAGTGTTCCCCCACATTAGGCAGGCAGTGTTCCCCCACATTATGTAGGCCAGTGGTCTTCAACCTGCGGACCTCCCTTGCAAAACTACAACTCCCAGCATGCCCGGACAGCCAGCGGGTGTCCAGGCATGCTGGGAGTTGTAGTTTTGCAACATCTGGAGGTCCACATGTTGCAGACCACTGATGTAGGCAGTGTTCCCCCACAGACATACAGCCTCCAGCCATATACAGTGTATGGCTGGAGGCTGTATGCCTGTGTACTGCCCACTTCAGTGCTCTGACCACCGCTCCGGCTATAGCAGTAGGTCTCGGGACCGGTGGTCGGAGCACCGAAGATGATGTGCTGCTGGTCACTTACCAAGCTGGCCAGCGCGCGTCTTCCTCCTTATCTATCCTCCGGTCCTCGGCGCCTTCGTTTCCATGGGCGCACGCACGGGACGTCAGCGTGCGCTGTGTCCCGGCGGCCCTGCGTTTTTAAACTTAATGCGGGTTCGCAGGGAGTTAATAGTGATGGGGGGAATACAGGACGGGCAAACACCAGCTCTGCTCGGGGTCCCGAGCAATTGCTTGGTTTGCCTGTCCTGTTGCGACCTCCCCCGCCGAACCCCTCGGACTGACTCACCGAAAATTTACAAAATTGTGTTTTTTATTCAATTTTGTCGCACAATGATTTTTTTCCCGCTTCGCCGTAGATTTTTGATCGAACCCAGGTTAAGAACCACTGATCTAAATCTTTTTGTCCAGTTGTACATGCTCGCCGCATGCTGTCCAGGCCAGTTGAATATAGTATGCAATGGTGGTGAACGATCGCACCACTCACCTGTGATGGACCTGGTATACATATAACAATATTACCTATATACCATCGTAACCTTTTGTTGTTGAAGGGGCTTCCATTGTCCCCTTGCCATGTTTGCCAAGAGCTTGTCCGCCTTCTTTCCAAAGCAATACAATTCTGCCCTATATCTTACTGTATGAGTTGCAAAGTACTTATATGCTGCCTCAAAGTCAAGTTTCGCTCCAAGTCTAATCAGCCTTGTTACTCTCTAATGGATCAAGGAGAAAAGCAGTCTATGTTTCTCTGAGAGCTATTGTAGATTTTGCATAATAGTCAGCAGCCCGTTTTTTCTGAGATGAGGTATATGCCATTACTTTTGCTCTCATGACCGCCTTTGCTGCCTCCCAAAACAAGAAAGGGCCTTCCACATGTGTTGAGTTGAGGTCAGATAATACCAACCACCAACTTTGGAGTTGGGCCAGAAAGGCTTCATCACGTAGCAAATAGGTAGGGAAACGCCATACATAATCAGTTCCCTTTTGATGTATGTAGAGATGTCTACGCGTGGAGCATGGCCTGATATTACTATTGGGTGAATTACAGGATTAGAGCTAAGACATAACAGATCCTGTTATGCGGGACCAGGTATTATGGGGATGGGAGAAATGTGTATAAACTCTCTCTGCAGGGTTATTGTAATGCCAAGCATCTTCTAAATTGGTGTTTGCTAGTAGGTCAGAGAGGAAGGTCTAAGGGGAGTGAGGGGTGGAGAGCGGTGTTTAAGACAGTATTTAGGTCCCCACCAACTCAGGTCAGAGGTTCTGCAAGTGCAAGAAAGCGGGATTCTACATCATGTGGAAAAAAACAAAAAACTTTTCTGCCCGTATGCGGTCCATATACATTGACAATACACAGTCTGTCTGCTGGAGAATCTAGGGATGCAATATGTAATTTACCCTCCGTGTCGTGCCATTGGTGCAAGAGAGAGAGGCAGTTTCTTGTGAAACAGAGTTACAACCACACATTTCTTCTCCTTGGCTGGGGAACCCACCACCTGGCCAACCCACTGCTTTTGTAATATTTGGAAATCAGATTAATCCAGATGGGTTTCCTGTAAAATGGCAATGTCAGCTTTAAGCTTATGCAAGTGACTTTACTATGTTTTAAAGGGGAACGTAGTCCCTTAACGTTCCACGTAACAATTTTCATAAATGGAGAGGGAAATGGATAAATTGATGCTGCAAGAGAGTAGTGAGAGAAGCACTTATAAATAGACAATGAATTATAGCTAATCTTGTTTTGTACATAAACACGAATAGCCCAATGAGATAGCATAACAGAACGGTGGTAAATGCTAGAGGCATATGAAATGAGGAGTAATCCACTAAGGCACACAAACTGAGTAACAGTGTTAAACACAAATAAAATAACAAAAATTAACATGTAGAACATCTTGTACAGACCAGTAGGGTCTGTTGTAGCAAGACGTGGTATCTGGACCTCACTTTTGCGGATTCTCTTCTATCTGCCAGGAAGGGCTGGAGCTATGGGAAAAGAAATCAGGTGGACAAAGAAGATGCTCCGTGCTGTGCAGAGTAGCCTTGTAGCAGACTTACACTAACAGCATATTTAGCGTCCAAAAAGATAAAAAGGAGAAGCAGAATAGAAAGGAAGAGAAAGGAGAATGAGAGTATTAGGGGAAATGCAGTAGCTGAAGTGAGTGTAGATAAAGAGGGGAGAAGGCAGTTCAGTTGCAAAGAATAGGTTAAGAACACAGCCCAATAGGGAAGAGAGAAGAAGTATTCTGGGGAGGGATCTCCCCTGATTGTCCCAGAGCCGTTTGGATTTTCCTTTCTCAGGGCCACCTAATAATAGCAGGATAGCGTCCCATGTGAGATACCCGAGCATTATGGGTCAGTACAGTCGGGTCACATCTTTGAGGAGATCTTCAAAGCCTTGATAGGTCATATCTGGGTAAGCACTGACAGTTCATTAGTGGGGGAGTTCGTTGAAAGCTGAGACGGAGAGACTTTTCCTGAATTTTATAACGTGGAGGTAAGTCAGAGGGGGGATAGATACCAATACGTGTCTCTGGAGATAGTAACTAGGTGGAGTCGGGCTATGCAATTCACTCCATTTCAATAGCTGGTATGAATGGATTGTTGATCAGCTTGCCTTTCTTGCATTTGTCCTTGTCCTGAAACTGGTTAGCCAGGACCGATTGACAAAGATTAAAGGTCGCCAGTCCATCGTCAGGGGAGCGGAAGATTTGTACTGATCTGATTTGTAGACCTTTAAGACCGCAGTAAATTGCAGTGTGAATTTGATTTGTGCCTTGACCAGTTGAGAGCAAACTACTGCAAAAGCTTTTCGTTTTTTTCACCACCTGCCAAGTATTCATTAAATAGCAGTACTTTATGCCCCCTAATCAGGAAGTCAGTGGGCAGTTTTTTGTTCCTCCACAATAACCGTTTTATCCGCATAATTCAGGTACTTGGCTATAGATTGCCTAGGACAGTGATCTGCAGTGGAGGTACCATGAGGTGCGGGCGATTTAATGGCTCAAAGTTTGTGTGCCCTTTCAACTGAAAACGGTGAGGGCAAATTCAGGGCTGCAAGTATTTCTTCAGCGTATATAACATGAAGTTGGGCGGGTGGTATGGACTCCGGCAATCCTATGAGGCGAAGATTGCTTCGCCAAGATCTGTTCTCCAAATCATCAGTTTTCTCTAGTAAAAGCTTGTATTTGTCATCTGGAGAAAGACAATTCCTGTTTAGTGTGACAGAGCTCGACTTCTACAGTAGAGAGATGTTCCTCCAGCTCCCCAAGCTGTTCGGAGTGTTTGGCCACCTACCCCTGGGTCTGTGCTATAGCGTTGGCCTCCACAGACACCTTCAGGCTAGGTAACAAATATTTCACCACCTCCTGGGCCAGTGATTTACATGAAAAGGTAAGTCCCGGTATCAGTGTGTCCTCTCTTACCTCAGAGCTGCTCGGGAACAGTAGTTGCGTTGGGTCTTGCAGTGTAGGGAGCATGAGCTCTGTAGCCAGGGAGCAGGAGTTGTATGGACAAAAATGCGTTGCTGGTGTAAGAAGCCAGAGGACAATGGGCAGACTTGTTCAAGATTAAACTTGGTTACAGCTAAGGCCTTCAGAATACCATCTCTGAATGCACAACATGCCAAACATTAAAGCAGCTGGGCTACAGCAGCAAAAGTGCACATCGGGTGCCACTCCTGTCAGCTAAGAAAGGGAAACTGAGGCTACAATTGGCACACAAGAGGCTCACAAAAATTGCACAATGTAAGACTGGAAGAATGTTGCCTGAATCATCCTCAGCTGCGAAATTCAGATGGCAGGGTCAGAATTTGGCATAAACAATTTGAAATATGGATCCATCTTGCATCGTATCAACAGTTTAGGATGGTGGTGTTGTACTGGGGACATATTCTTGGCACTCTTTGAACCCCTTATTACCAATTGAGCATCATTCAAACGCGACAGCCTAATTAAGTATTGTTGCTCTCCATGTACAAACATTTATGACCACAGTGTACCCCTCCTCTGAGGGTTACTAAGCTAACAATCTCAAACTAGTTTCTTAACATGGGTGTACAGCCAACAAATCTGCAGCAACCGTGTGATGCCACTATGTAGAAAATATGCCACAAAAGAATGAATGCAGTTTTGAAGGTAAAAAGGGGGTCTAACCCAGCACTAGCAAAGTGTACAAAATACAGTGGCCAGTGAGTGTATGTTACAAAATTGCCATTAAAGGAGTTGTCTAAGGTTATGTGTACACGGCCGTTGTCCTCCATCCATTTCTCTGTTATTGCCTCCTAAACTGACCATTCTAATAACGGACGCAAACTGATGCCATTTAGTGGCATCCTTTTGCATCAGTTTTTCATCCGTTAGTATCAGCCGTCTGCAGACTCCCGCAGCCGGGACTACTACTACTCCCACCATGGAACAGACTCCTTTCCATGATGCAAGTAGTAGTTCCCTGGCTGCGGAAGTCTGCACGTGGCTGGGGAGGCTACATTAGTTTTTGAACTACTACCCCCTTTCATGGAAGAGTCTGTTCCATGTTGGGAGAAGTAGTACAGGGGATAAGGGATTGATCGCACCGGGTCTCACCGCACCGATGCGATCAGCAGTTATAAACCAGGGGAGCGGGCGGCATGCTGTGCTCCCATGCGATGTGTTACTATGTAAACATTCATTTTTTTAATCCCCTGCCTGGAGCCCTGTATGTCCTTATCTCCCCTCCCGCTGCCTGCTCCTCATCTTGAAGCAGGGCAGCAGTGAACATGTTGGGGAACGGCAGCAGTGACTGAATGAAGCGGACATGTCCCGCATGTAGGCTTCATTCATTCACTGCCTGTCATGTCTCCGCTGCTGCCCTGCTCCTAGCGCAATCAGCGCACTGCCGGGACTTGTCTATACTCTGCTGCTCCTCTCTGTACCCGGCAGTACCCTGTCAGTGCTCAGACCATATGCCAAACACTGCAACAAATTGGTCTGCATGGCTGTCATCCCAGAGGGAAGATGAAGCACGAAAAAAAGACTGTAAACCGCTTGCTTAAGAAAAGCAGACTAAGGACACGGATTACTGGAACCATGTCCTGTCATCCGATGAGACCAAGTTAAGCTTATTTGGTTTAGATGGTATCAAGGATGTGTGGCGGAAACCAGGTGAGAACAACAAATACAAGTATGTGTTGCCTACAGTCAAGCATTGCGGTGGTAGTGTCATGGTCTGGGGCAGCGCATTAGTGCTGCTGGCATTGGGGAGCTACAGTTCATCAAGGAAACCAGAGAATTCCAAAATGTTAGTGACCTTAAAACACACCTCTAAGACAATCTCTGCCTTACTAAAAAAAAGGTAAATGTGAGGGTAAATGTGATAGACTGGCCAAGCATGTCATCATCAACCAGTCCCATGATGTTGTCATGGAGGTGTAGAAGAGGACTCCAGTGGCAACCTGTGAAGCTCTGGTGAACTCCATGCCCAAAAGGCTTAAATGGTAACTTCAAGGTAAGCTCTGCGGACAGAGGAGGAGAGGGGAGCAGTGACCATCACCTAATGCAAATTATCCCCTTTAATAGCCAAATTGAAAATTGCCTCTCTCTCTCTATATGTATGTAAATATACATAAATAATAAAAAATAGAATTTCCCATTATTATTTGCGTGCAAAATATAATCAAATAAAAAATATTTTCAAGACTTCAAAGCAATCAAATTCTGAGGAGGAACTTTTCTATAAAGTTGCTCAGCCTGCAGGAAGAAAATAAAAAACTTTCACCTTTCTTACTTTCCTGTCATTCTTTTCAGAGTTGGTACTATTGCATAGCATGTTCAGGGTCAGCATGTAGAATTGGCTGCTCATCCAATTAGGCACTTTTCACACAAAATTTTTCGCCCGGTTGGCGATGTCCGTTTGTGCATGACACGTCTTTTTCTCCCGCTATCTTCGGCCGCAATAACGGGAGTTATAACGAATGTTAGAGATATCCCATTCAAGTGAATGGGATCCTCTTTGCCAGTTATAACTCCTGTTAAGCTCTGTCACAATAAAGGACGTTAATGGCAAAGTAGAAAAAAAAAAAAGAGCCATTAACCTCTTAAGAACTCAGGGCGTACCTGTACGCCTCTTGAGTCCGCTACCTTTCTATAACGCAGGGCCACAGCGTGGCCCCATGTCATAGCGGGTTGGGCCAGCCCTCTAACAATAGCCGGGACCCGTGGCTAATAGCGCGCGGCACTGATCGGCCTTATGGGGGCTGTAACATTGCAAAACAAAAATGGAAAAAAAAAAGTTAAGAACATTTAAGCCCTTCCCTAAATAAAAAAAATTTGAATCACCCCCCATTTCCCATTAAAAACAAAAAACTGTAAAAAATATGTGGTATAGCCATATGCGGAAATGTCCGAATTATAAAAATATTAAACTGCATGGTCAATGGCATACACGCAAAAAAAACAAACAGCGTATTTTTGGTCACTTTTTACATCATGAAAAAAATTAAAAGCTATCAAAAAGTCCAATCAATACAAAAATGAAAATTGAGCCCTCATACCGCCCCGTACGCGGAAAAATAAAAAAGTTACAGGGGTCAGAAGATGACAATTTTAAACATATTAATTTTCGTGCATGTACCGTATTTTTCGCCGTATAAGACGCACTTTTTCTTCCCCAAAACTGGGGGGAAAAAGTCGGTGCGTCTTATACGGCGAATACACCCCTATCGCGGCGGTCCCTGCAGCCATCAACGGCCGGGACCCGCGGCTAATACAGGACATCACCGATCGCGGTGATGCCCTGTATTAACCCTTCAGACGCGGCGATCAAAGCTGACCGCCGCGTCTGAAAGGAAAGTGACACTAACCCGGCTGTTTGGTCGGGCTGTTCGGGACCGCCGCGATTTCACCGCGGCGGTCTCGAACAGCCCGGCTGAATAGCCGGGTTAGTGCTTACAGGACACCGGGAGGGACCTTACCTGCCTCCTCGGTGTCTTCTCCGTTCAGGGATCCCCTGTAAGGCCGGCGCTCTCCTTCCTCGTCATCACGTCGTCGCGTACGTGCGTCGGCGTGCGTAACGACGTGATGGCGGCGACGGAGAGCGAGGATACCCGGCCGGCAGCAGAGACGTTCCGGAGCGACGGGGACACGGCAACAGCGATGGAGCGACATCCAGGGCAGCGGTGACGGGTCCGGAGCGGCGGGGACACGTGAGTATTACCTCCTCCTGCAGTGGTCTTCAATCTGCGGACCTCCAGATGTTGCAAAACTACAACTCCCAGCATGCCCGGACAGCCAACGGCTGTCCGGGCATGCTGGGAGTTGTAGTTTTGCAACATCTGGAGGTCCGCAGGTTGAAGACCACTATTGGGTTAAAAATCTTTATTTTTTTAGATTTTGTCCCTAAAAATTGGGTGCGTCTTATACGCCGGTGCGTCCTATAGGGCGAAAAATACGGTAGTTATGATTTTTTTCCAGAAGTACAACAAAATCAAACCTATATAAGTAGGGTATCATTTTAATCATATGAACCTACAGAATAAAGAGAAGGTGTCATTTTTACCATAAAGATTTTTTGCGTAGAATAGGAAGCCCCCAAAACTTACAAAATGGTGTTTT
>NC_079190.1:400535724-400593224 GCF_029499605.1 Hyla sarda | reverse complement strand
CCTACCCAGCCATGGGCTGATTGTTTTTCTGCTGACAGGTCTGCTTTAAAGTGAACCAATCATCAGATTTTACCCTATGTAATGCTTGGCAAAGTGTTATATAGGGTAAAATCTTTATCCTCACCCTCCCCCGGGGACGCTCCTGCCCCCATGGATGGTGAGGATATGAACTTATAAACTAGTCCCCACCACATCCGTTAGTCGTCCCCTGGGCGGGGAGCTCCTCTCACCTACTCCTGTTGTTCGGCCGGCAGCGACGCCCCCACCACTTGATTGACAGGCTGCGCCATCACTCTGCTCCGAATGTTCAGTGAGCAGAGCGATGACACTGCCAATCAATCAAGCGGATGGATATTTCATTAAAATTATAAAAATTTCAGAACTATGGGAGCAAGTTTGGTTGATATTAAAGTGATTATATGTGCAGGATACTGTAAAATCCCAGAAGATATGAGACAACAATTAAGGGGAGATATATATTAAAGTTAAGCGTGTCTGGAATAAAAACATTTATCCTATGTGTGGCATCTTGAGATAGCACATGACCTCTGACAAACAGTTTTCAGAGTAATTTTAATGCTACCCTGGATTTAACTTGACTAACTGGTAGCAATTGAGCACATCTTTTTTTTGTGGCAGCAGTTATCTAAAACGCTACAATAACAGCATCAAAAGTAGAATGGTGGAAGATTGGTTTTCCATTGTACTGCTGAACTGGCATAATGCCCACTTTAAAAGCAATTCACTGCTCATCACTAAAATCTGGCAGACACGACACTAAATGCTTTGAGAGACCAGGAGAAAAAAATAATAATAAATAATAAAGGAGGGGAGTGAGACAGGAATAAAAAGGGGCAGCCTTCTCTGAACAGACAGCATAGATGCATACACAAACAATACAAATCAAGCAAACTGCTACAAAAATTAATAAAATATATACTTTAGCAGAAAATAAAAAGAAAAGAAATAAAGGGGGGGAAGGGGGAGTTTAGCACCTTATAGAGAACAGTAAAAAGGCTAAACCTAATCTGTTGAAAAGATGAATTTACCAGCAGGCTTGTATTAGGTATAGAACTACTAAACAAAAGCAAAATATATATTTATATTCCACCATTGTTCTGCTCCAGCGAAAACCTACTCTGTTCCGCCAATCACTTGTCAAACACATTGGCTACATTTTATTTACCAGCCAATGTAATGAGTAAATATGTGATCATAAACTCTTCTTTCGCATGGACAGCTTCGGTTTCTACCCCCCCACCCTTTCGATTCTAAATACAGGTAATGATTTAGACAGCTTTCAAAAAAGTCTTTTGACTGTCAATAAAACTAATTCTATTCCCCTTTCCACATGGGGGTGAGAAAAAGGTCTTCAAAAATGAAAATTCAAATTAAAATCCTGATTATAGTGTAGTGTGACAACACCTGTATTTATAATTTTACTGTCAGCTAGCTGGTAGTGTTTAACAAAGGCTGGAAGGAGGGAAGTAATTGGAATTTGTCTTTAACGTGCCAGATGAATGACGACACTGGACACTTTGCTGTGTTGCTTTAAATGTGTCTTGTTGGTAAAATAACCACTATGTGTAGCATCACATAGTGACAGGATTGAACGCAAGATATGGCCCGCAAAGCTGTCTTTCAAGAGAGAAAGTGTGCAAGAATGGAAGATGTCTGGAAAAAAAAAAAAAAAAAAAAAAAAAAAAAAAAACATAGCACACACTGACTTAATTTACTGAATATATCAATCTTTGAAAAGAGCTTTCCAAAAGTGGAATATATGTGGTAGCATCTTGTGTTGTAAAGCAGGTAGCTGAACAATTTTTACTCAATTTCTCTATACATTGATAAAACAAGGTACATGTCCATAAATATCAAGCATTCAGCTTATCACTACCACAGCCTTTTTGACTTGGAGGTGTATTTTTTTTAAACCTTCACTTAATATTGAGATCGCTAAAATGAAACAAACAAAGCCCTGCATGCAGCTCTATTTTGCCATCAAAACAATAGAATCCGTGGTGGGTTCACCTGGAAACTTCACTCCATGGTGTCCATCCTGAAAACAGAAGCCACAACACAGATATAAGCAAAGCCTTAACAAGTGTCCATAATGTTATGTCTGCTGCTCACATGATATTACTGAATACAAAAGTAATGTATCAAATGTGTTGGTAGGTCCCATCTATATATGCTTGCGATCGCAAAGATAAGGGGGAGGCACAAAGGCACATTGAAGGAGCTTTGAGATAGCAAACAAACAAACTACGAGGTATCACCTTAATTTAGTAAAACTAATTAAACTTCTTAGGCTATTCAGACAAATGCATATTTCCTTATCAGAAAAAAATACTCATTCTGATAATAACGTTCCATAAGCCCATACACTACCTCGATTCTATACAGCCTACTGAATATCGGTATCCTTGTTCTCTGCTGCATTTGTTATACAGATTTTCTGGTTTGAACTATGTTCCATTATACTTTAATTCTTCTCAACTCATAACTACATTTCCTGACTGAAGAGCAGTCATGATTGATAGGGTACTAATCTGAGTTAATTCTCTTCTTTAAAGTCATTTTGGGCTCAACTTTACTTATTACTTGAATTCTTAACAATTTTTCAGTCATTTCATAACTGCATACATTTTGTTTCTGAAAATTGTCAAAATCCCTGGCAAATGTTAAATAGGGGACAATTTATCATTGCTTTTACCCTGTTTCTGTGGTGTTGATTGTTCGCATGATTTGTATCATTTGCTGTTTACAAACTTTTCATTGTGTCTTTTGCTTAAGATGCTTTTTCTAAAATTTGGTAGCAATGCCATAGTCGGGTTAACTTTTTGTAGTAGTCCTGATTTTATTATGTATGACTTTTCGCAAAACTCAATTTGTCTCAATTCACACTAGCTCATACCAGCTTTACAAAATTGGTATATGAAAAAAAAAAATGTGCTAATTTTTATGCAAAGGCTTAAAAAAGTTGCATAGGAAGAATCATGTGTACTTAAGAGTATATTTTTTTGTGTGTGTAGTAGCACCATATTTATCACATGCCACACAACCATTTAATAAAGTTGGGACACGTACAGATTACTACCACATCAAATCATAAATTAAAGGTGTAGAAAAAACGTCCATGTACACCACCATAGATAAATCCTCCCCCCCAAAACATATTTTGTATACCGAAAGATTCTGATAATTCAACAATTTGCATAAATGAGTAAATAATATGAAGAGAAAACTATTTCATAAAAAAATACACAAACAACAACCCAGCCTATTACATAGGCACAGTGTTCTGACATTTTATAAAATGTGCCCTTAACATTTTGATAGGTTTTCGATTTGGTGTTCTAAGGCAAAAAAAAGAGGATCATTTGGAATTGAAGCATAAAGCAAATATAATTTTGTGGATTGATCGGTCGAACGTGCTCTTTACAATACTTTACAGACAATCCTTGAAGTATATTAACATATCACAGAACATTTTGCAGTAAAAACACCTGAAGCGTTGGATGCAGCTTGTATTAATACTCAGATCAGCCAACAGTGAAACATTAGACCTAAATGCACACATATACATTGATAAGATGTCAAGAGGTTAAGTGAAAGCTTAAACAGCTCACTGACAAAACCAGATAAAAAGGAAACATTAAGAGATGCGTTCTGCTGTCAAGCTGCATTTTCCGCACCAAAAAATTACTTATAAACACATGCTAATCCCTGAACACAGAAATGCTGCTATATGCCAAAGTGTTGTGCACATGCCCTTCTATTTATTACATCAGAAGTGGAGAGAAAAACCATTGCTCACAAAAAGATACAAAATGACAGGGATGTTTAAAGTTTTATACTGGGTAACAAACTGTCATATATGCAGACTGAAAATAAAAATGTCAACTCATACCTGTCAAAAGAGAATCCTTTAGAGATTTGGAAACCTCATGTTTACTGTAAGCACTACACAATACACAACACTTAATACTTGTGTGTATATCCATCTTATATTTTTGAAAAAGAACACAAACTTATTACAGATGTCCCTTGTTATCTATTTATTTGGGGCTATATATTTTGTTACTCTACATTTTTGACAATGCAGTTATCTTATTTACCAGGTCTGCTTGTCAACTTCAGATTAAAGTAAAGGAGCAGGGAGTTGACAGATTTTTGCAAAGGTGGGGCCTGCAAGTGATTGGAGGAGGGGCAAGAATCAGGAATGTCCACAAACCCTTAAAGAGACAGTGTGAGCTTGTACAGACAGACTCCCTGCAAAAGTACAGAGGAAGAATCCCAGAGCCTGCAACAAGAGGGAAAAGCGTGTGGCTGGACCGAGGTAAACAGTAGAACACTACCAACGGCTGACAATTTTGTCACTGGGCGCTCATATTGAGAATGTATTATTTGTACTTATTGTCTAGAACAACATTGTCTACAACTATCCTGTGACCACTCTGCAAAAGAGAGACCACTCCTGATTTTTCTTAAAATCTGCATCTCTACATGTATGGCAGCCATTCCATTCCAGTGTCTGTTAAATACCAACACAGACATACTACATTTTACTTAATGAGGATGGCATCAAGTGACCTTCAACAAAAAATGCAAAGAAAAACCACTCCCCCCCCCCCCCCCCCCAAAAAAAAAAGATACAGAAATGTTATAGGGGGACTTCAAATGTAATAGGTAATGTGAGAGCATACCTTTTATTAGTACAAAAAAAAAATAACATTGCAATTGATAAAATAGGATGAACACAGGAACTGAAAAGGGAGACACTCGTGGTAATCCTTGGCGGAAATAACAATACAGTGATCAAAAAAATGGTGTACATAAGGCATAGTCAACAAACACTATTGAAATAATAGTTGTATAGAAGGTACAATAGAACACAGCTGCAGAAAGCAAGCTCTATAGGTAAAAAAGTGCAAATAGCTAAATATACAGCCATAAAGCACTTCAGCCATGCAATCCAACGATCTTCCAGGGAGCCGCGGGAATGCCAGCCCATATCTTTAACCCCTTCCCGCTATAGGACGTATGCATACGTTCCAGCACCAGACAAGTTTGAGTGCTGGGACGTAGGCATACGTCCTAGCAATCTCCTCCACTGCTGCAGGCAGCGCAGGGGATCGGTGGCGGGACCCGGCTGTCAATCAGCCGCAGCTGCCGCCATTATTAACCAATAAAAAGTACAGCTCAGCCCGCAAAAAATAAGCCCTCACTCAATGGTGTTGGACAAAAAATAAAAAAGTTACCCTATTTTCCGTTGTATAAGACGACTGGGCGTATAAGACTACCCCAACTATTACAGTTAAAATATAGAGTTTGGGATATACTCGCCGTATAAGACTACCTCTCTACCACGATACGGTATCTTATCATGGTTCCCACACATTAGGTTGTCAGCATAGTTCCTCCCACACTAGGTTGTCAGTATAGTTCCCCCCACATTAGGTTGGCAGCATAGTTCCCCAAACATTAGGTTGGCAGTATAGTTCCCCCCACATTAGGTTGTAGTTCCCCCACATTAGGTTGGCAGTATAGTTCCACTCACAATAGGCTGGCAGCATAGTTCCCCCCCACATTAGGTTGTAGTTACCCCACATTAGGTTGGCAGTATAGTTCCCCCCATATTAGGTAGGCAGTGGACCCCACAGACACACAGCCTTCAGCCATATACAGTGTATGGCTGGAGGCTGTATGTCTGTCTGTGTACTGCCCCACTTCAGTGCTCCGACCACCGCTTCTCCGGTCAGGGTTAGCGATCTACTGCTATGGCTTATAGGCCATAGCAGTAGGTCCCGGGACCGGAGGAGCGGTGGTCGGAGTGCCGAAGATGGCTTGCTGGTAACTTACCATGCCCGCGCTGCTCCGCTCTTGCTATTGGAGCACGCACGGGACGTCAGTGACGTCCCTGCGTGCGCTACCTCCTGGAGGCCCCTACATTTTTTAAGTTAACGCGGGGCCTCAGAAAGGTAACCGGGACATCCTTGTGTCCCGAAAATATCTTTCGGGACACAGGGATGTCCCGAATGTGACGGGGAAGTTAATCTCAGCCGGGACGCCTGGGGTATGGATAATTCATACCCCGGGCATCGCAGGCAACTGCAGCACCCGGCGTATAAGACTACCACAGACTTTTGCGAAGATTTTATGGTGTTAAAAAGTCGTCTTATACACCGGAACATATGGTATGCCTTTTGGAAAGTGAATGGCAGAAAAATAATTTTGCTCAGAAAAGGAAAAAGAACATAGAAAGCTATATAAAATGGGTATCCCCATAATCATACTGACCAACAGAATAAATATAACATCACTTTTACACGATAAAAAAAAACACCTGAAATTTTTCCAGTTTTTCACAATATTTTGGAGTTTTTCACAAAAAATACTTCATGTGTCAACAAAAATGCACCACTTACATAAAGTACAATATGTCACGCTCAGATAAAGCGTTCTAAAGTTCTTACCATTTAAAGTTACCCAGTCAAATTAAAATAAAAGAGCCTGGTCATTAAGGTAAGAAATGGGCCGGTCCTAAGCAAGATAACCTGGGGGTGGCATCTCTAACAGCCATTGAAGTTTATATTAGGCTGAAGTTTGCAAACAATCATAAGGTTTGAACCATAGAGGAATGGAGTAAGGTTAATATTCAGCTTTTTCCAACACCTGGTTGTCAAATGGTTAGACAGACTTGAAGAGGCCTTCATGCCAGTGTCTTGCACTACACTGTGGACCTTGGTGGTGTTGGTGGTTTTGGTGGGGGGCCGGATGAAGCACTGATCAGTGCGAAACGGAGCTTGTCGCCTGTTGGTATCCCCCCTGAATATGTCCCTTCCCTATGAATTTATGTGAGTATTTCTCCAAATAAAGAAGTCGGAAGACGTGAATTTGGTGAGTCGCCTTTTTTTTTCTATACCTTTGCTTGGTTATGAAGATTGTATTGCTGTGTTAACCAGAGTGCCACCACACGCCCGCATCAGCAGAATACACCCACCTCCATCAACCACCCCCCAACACCCTCGCAGTGCCGGACTGTTTTGTATACCTGTTTTGGTGGGGGGGTTTGGTGATGATCTGGGGAAGATTCAGCAAGGGTAGAATTGGGTAGATTTGTCTTTGTACAGAACACATGACACAAGGTTATAATCAAGCCCAATCTCCAGACCTGAACACCACTGAAAACCTCTGGAATTTGATCAAGAGGAAGATGGTTAATACGCCAATTTTTATGATATTTTTATTTGTAATTTGGGAGTATTGCCGTCGTGCGAACAAGGCCCTATTCAGTACTTAGTTGAAGCTCCTTTGGCAGTGATTACAGCCTCCTGTGTTCTTGAATATGAGACCTTAAGGTTTGCACACCTGGATTTGAGGATTTTCTGCCATTGTTCTCTGCAGATACCCTCAAGCTTTGTCAGGTTGGATGGGGACAGTCAGAGTACAGCAATTTTCAAGCCTCTTTAGAGAAGTTTGATTGGGTTCAAATCAGGGCTCTGGATGAGCCATTTAAGGACATTCACAGAGTTTTCCCTAAGCCACTCCTCTGTTGTCTTGGCTGTGTGCTTTGGGTCATTGCTTTGTTAGAAGGTGAACCTTCGACCCAGTCTGAGGTCCAGAGAATTCCAGATCAGGGTTTCATTAACCCCTTAAGAAGCCATGACGTACCGGTATGTCATGAGTCCGCGAGTCGGGCCCGGCCTCTAAGAACGTCCAGGACCCGTGGCTAATAGCGCACGGCACTGATCGCGGTGCCACGCACTATTAACCCTTTAGAAACGGCATTCAAAGTTGATCGCCACATCTAAAATGAAACTAAACTAATGCCGGTTAGCTCAGGGGGCTGTTTGGGATCGTCACGGTGAAATCGCGGCATCCCAAAAAGCTATAGGACACGAGAGGAGGGTTCCCTTACCTGCCTCCTGGTGTCCGATTGCCGAATGACTGCTTAGTGCCTGAGATCCAGGCATGAGCAGTGAAGCGGCAGAATAATCGATCAATGGTTTATGAGAAACCATTAATCAATGTAAAAGATCAGTGTGTGCAGTGTTATAACCCCCTATGAAAGCAATAACATTGCAAAAAAAAAAGGGAAAAAAATAAATAAAGATCATTTAATCCCTTCCCTAATAAAAGTTTGAATCACCCCCCTTTTCCCATAATAAAAAACAAACAAACAAACAAAAAAAAAAGTGTAAATAAAAATATGTGGTATCACCGCGTGTGGAAATGTCCAAATTATAAAAATATATCATTAATTTAACCGCACGGTCAATGACGTATGCGCAAAAAAATTCCAAAGTCCAAAATAATAATTATGATCAATTCAAAAATGGTACCGCTAAAAACTTCAGATCACGGCGCAAAAAATGAGTCCACATATCGCCCCATATGCGGAAAAATAAAGTTATAGGGGTCAGAAGATGACAATTTTAAACGTATACATTTTCCTACATGTAGTAATTATTTTTTTCAGAAGTACGACAAAATCAAACCTATATAAGTAGGGTATCATTTTAATTGTATGGACCTACAAAATAAAGATAAGGTGTAATTTTTACCGAAAAATTACTGTGTAGAAACGGAAGCCTCTAAAAGTTACAAAATGGCGTTTTTTCTTCCATTTTGTTGCACAATGATTTATTTTTCCATTTTGCTGTAAAATGACTGATGTCATTACAAAAAAAAAATTGGTGGTGCCAAAAATAAGCCATCATATGGATTTTTAGGTGCAAAATTTAAAGGGTTATGATCTTTTTAAAAGGAAAAAATGAAAGTGCAAAAACTGAAGAACCCCGGGTCCTTAAGGGGGTTGAGGAACACTGTCTTTTCAGTTTTTGCCCTTTAGTTTTTTCCTCATCACCTTCTAAAAATCATAATGCTTTCAATTTTGCTCCTACATACTCAGTTGAGGGCTTATTTTTTGCGCCACCAATTGTACTTTGTAATGACATCAATCATTTCACCACAAAATGTATGGCGAACCCAGAAAAAAAATATTTGTGGGGCAAAATTGGGAAAAAAAAGTCATTTTGTAAATTTTGGGGTCTTCCGATTCTACACAGTGCACTTTTCGGTAAAAATGACCATATATTTATTCTGAAGGTCCATACAGTTACTACTTAAAAAAACATAACTACATGCACCAAAATTAGTATGTTTAAAATTGTCCTCTTCTGACCCCTATAACTTTTTATTTTTCCGTATATGGAGTGATATGAGGGCTCTTTTATTGCGCTATGATCAGAAGTTTTCATCGGTACCATTTTTTGTTTTGATGGGACTTTTTGATCGGTTTTTATAAATTTTTTTTAGAGTATAGAAAGTGACCAAAAATACGCAATTTTGGACTTTTTTTTTTTTACGTATACGCCACTGACCGAGCGGTTTAATTAACATATTTTTATCGTTCGGACATTTACGCATGCGGCGATACCACATGTTTATTTTTATTATGTTTTTATATTTTTTTACATGGAATTTGGGAAAAGGGGGGTGATTTGAACTTTTAATAAGGAAGGGGTTAATGTGTGTTTTTTTTTTTTAAACTTTTATTAAACAAATGTCAAAAAATTGATGAAAGGGTCTGAAAACTTTTTGAATGCATGGTATATCTGTCTCTTAATGGCACGCATAACCTATAGCTAACAGATAAGGAAGGAACTAGATGTAAAAAAGCCATCTAGAACTGTGAACCAGCAGCTCCTTTTGGATCATGACATTGTGCAACCCTAGTAACTCTTAAAAGACTTCTATACTGCTGATGTTTGATGATGCATTAAAACTACAACACAATTGACACAAACTATTACTGGCATATAATGGAGCTTTGTTCAAAGGAGCGTTCAACAGGAGTTGAGCGGAGAAAAAAATATCCCACGTGTCCTAATTTTTCTCCACTCCCGTGAAACAGACACCTGACTGATCCCATTCAAAAATCAATGGAACCATTGTGGTCTGTTGTGCAACAGACTGTCCAAGTCCCTTGTTTGTCACAGTATAAAACTGTCTTATTATAAGTTCAAAATATCCTTGTTTCCAATTTCACAAATCTGCTATATACTTAGCAACAGCTCCTATAGATAGATGCATTTTTCTTTTTATGAGGGCCTTATACTACATGTACAGTTGAGACTCCAGCCCTGATCCCCAAGATCAGTGCTCCTACAGCCATGGTTCTAAGAAATCAAGCTAAATATTTTTCCTACACCAGAAATATCATATTCCCGTTTTAATTAAAGGGGTACTCCCTTGGAAAACATTTTTTTTTAATCAACTGGTGCCAAAAAGTTAAGATTTGTAAATTACTAATATTAAAAAAATCTTAATCCTTCCTGTACTTATCAGCTCTTGTATGCTCCACAGGAAGTTCTTTTCTTTTTAAATTTCCTTTCTGTCCGACCACAGGGCTCTTTGCTGACACCTCTGTCCATTTTAGGAACTGTCCACAGTAGGAGCAAACCTATCCTGCTCTGGAAAGTTCCTAAAATGGAAAGAGGTCTCAGCAGAGAGCACTGTGGGCAGACAAAGGAAATTCTAAAAGAAAAGAACTTCCTGTGGAGCATACAACAGATGATAAGTACTTGAAGGATTAAGATTTTTTAATATTAGTAATTTATGAATCTGTTTAACTTTTTGGCACAAGTTGATTAAAAAAAAAGTTTTCCAGGGGAGTACCACTTTAAAGGATTTCCAAGGCCGCAGTATGATCTACACCTTTAACTTCACTAAACAAGATGTAAAATAAAAATGAAACAGTGCACTGGGTTACAGACTCCAATTTTCTTTGTTCTATTCTCCATATTAAGCCACAGAGACATTCTGAACCTATGAAGGCCAGACTGCCAATTACAATTAAGTAATATTGCCCTAGATATAACAACCAGTTTGCAAAACTGGAGAAAACAAACGTATATAAAATTCTGCCCCAATGCATTACCAAATCGAGTTAGCATTATCATTGGAACAATATATGCTCTATTTCCCATTATTTATCAAGCCCAATCCATTTCTTTCTTACCAATTACATCCCCTATCATTTCCAAAATCTACAAACTGTTTTCAATCAACAGATTTCTTTATTATAGTGTGCAGGCCGCTTGTTACTCCCTCTCTCCTATGTGGAATCCTTGATTGGACAAGAAGCATTGAATTTAACATGGACTGTGATTGCACATATCAAATAAATTAAGGCTGCCAATCTCCCCTTGGAGCATCTCCTTTATCTGTAGTATGGCTCGAGAGCAACCTGAGTGCATTTGCTTAGGGGCAAATGAAAGGGGTTGAAATCTAGACAAAGAAACTCTCACTTACTGCATTTTGATGATTTTTCAACTCTGCAATACAGAACCTATGGCTACAATCACTACAGGTAAATTAAATGTGTGGAAAGAAAAATAACTAGGACCCAGTAAATCAACTTAATAGCTAAAATAATAAAAGTGGAAAAACAGCATTGATGACATACATTATTAATACAAAACTATTTCCATTACACAATTTGAACTTGACAAGCCTTTTCACAGCCTTCTCTGTTACCTGGTGGTCTACAGAAAACACACACACTGGTAAAAGTATAGTTTATCAAGTTGAACATAGGAAGTAACACTAACTTACGATTATTATTATGCACATTTGCTTCTGTGTCAATAGCGATAAGGGGTTAAATCTTAAGACAATACAAACCTTTTTAAATTGAGCTGTGTTTCAAAACTAACAATAAACTTCTAATACTATTCAACATGCACAAGCAGCCAAAATTGACAATAAGACAACATTTTATGGTTAAAACCTCTATATACACCACAGACACAATTACACTGATACACAAGGCTTTCTGGCTGTGTTGTCATTTTCAACAGCATATTATAAAACTAAAAAAGTTGCCTATTGTCATTCATGGTTTTTACATGTAATTATGGCTACTGTTCCTTTCTGAATTCCTATCACAATTGATGGCTTGTACACAGGAACAATGCTATAAGAAAATGAGAAAAAAAAATACTTTCCCCTATAGTGCTAAATCATTTATTACATGTAAAAAAACAATTGTTCAGTTAATTCTGCTTAAGAAAGAACGTGTTCAATGCAATCTATAGAAGAAGTATCCAACAGGTAGGATTAAGTCCACTTTCACACAGTAGTATTCCGATTAGTATTTGTAAGGATATGTTCACAGGAAAGTCATATGGGACAAAATTCCTTTTTTTCTGATTTACAGGTTGTGCATGGGCTTTACTAATGTAAACATACTCTAAGGCTGGGTTCAGAAAAAGGCACAAATATTTTCATTATCGTTTTTTCTATGTCGGCCGCTACAAATATTAACCAAAATTAATACCGAATAATGACAAAACTACTGGGTTAGAACACAACTTTACCATACCATATAACTAAAACAAAGAATATGCAAGTCTTTCCATTCTAGCATTTCTATATGTATTAAAGATACTACTTAACTCAATCGTAGCCTCGGTATCAGCGTCTTGGTCTCCACCAACACCGCTCCATCAATCACTGCCCAAAGGGAGGGAGGAAGGTAGGGAGGAAGATGAGCGGTGTGGGGGAGAGATATGAGCAGTGGTGGCCGCGGGGGAGAGAGGAGCGGCGGCGGAGAGATGAGCGGCGGCGGAGAGATGATCGGCGGCGGAGAGATGAGCGGCGGGGGACAGATGAGCGGCGGGGGACAGATGAGCGGCGGAGGCGGGGGACAGATGAGCGGCGGAGGCGGGGGACAGATGAGCGGCGGAGGCGGGGGACAGATGAGCGGCGGAGGCGGGGGACAGATGAGCGGCGGAGGCGGGGGACAGATGAGCGGCAGAGGCGGGGGACAGATGAGCGGCGGAGGCGGGGGACAGATGAGCGGCCAAGGACATCGGAGCTGGCAGGCTCCCAGAAATATAAACCTACACTGTAATTTTATATTTCCCGGCCTGGGCTGTGATTGGCCGAGACCAATATGAACTTACAGTGTAGTTTCATATATCTGGGAGACTGCAGGCTCCGCTCCTCGGCCACCCTCCCACCCGCAACTACCAGCCATTGCAACTACAACTCTCAGCATGTCCTCACTGAAAGTCTTGCAATAGCTAGTGGACGGATGGCAGGTGAGTGGCTGGTGCCTCCAGCTGTTGCTAACATACAACTCCCATGACAGTTTAGAAACAGCAAGACTCCAGCTGCTGCTAAATTACAAGTTTATCTTTCCCAGACAGCCAAAGGGAGTTGTGGTTTAGCAACATCTGGAGGCTTCCTGTTTGGAAACGCTGGTTTATGGGCATTTTGCCTAAGGGAGGGCACTATAAATGTACTTACCAATTTTCCGTGAATTTTCTACTCATTTCAGATCAGTGTATGCAGAGGACGTCTTCAGAATCGATGGACTTCGTCGATGACCAGCGTTTTTTTTTGTTTAAAATTAATAAAACTGTTAAGGGTTTGTGGGGGAGTGTTTTTTGGAATAAAAGTTTTTAAAGTGTTTTTTTTATTTATTTACATTACAGGCTTAGTAGTGGAAGCTGTCTGACAGACCGAGCCCTTTACTAAGCTGGGCTTAGCTTTAGCCACAAAAACAGCTGGCGCTAACCCCCAATTATTACCTGGTACCAACCGCCACAGTGGTGCCAGGAAGAGCTGGTACCAACAGACCAGGAGCATCAAAAATGGCGCTCCTGGGCCTAGGCGGTAACAGGCTGGTGTTATTTAGGCTGGGGATGGCCAGTAACAATGGTCCTCGCTTACCCTAGTAATGTCAGACTGTTGCTGCTTGGTTGGTATTTGGCTGAGAATAAAAACAGGGGGAACCCTATGCGTTTTTTTTATTTATTATTTATGCAAAATCTGTGTTGGGGTTTCCCATATTTTCATTCACAGCCAGATACCAATCAAGAAGCAACAGCCTGACATTACCAGGGTGGGAGAGGACCATTGTTACTGGCCCTCCACAGCCTAAATAACGCTAGCCTGTTACTGCCTAGGCCCAGAAGCGCCACTTTTGATGCTTCAGGCCTGTTGGTACCGCCTCTTGGTTGGTACCCCTGTGGCGGTGGGTACCGGGGTAGTAACTGGGCGTTAGCGCTAGCTGTTTTTGGGGCTAATGCTGAGCCATGGTTTAGTAATGTATTCCGTCTATAAGACAGCTTCCACTACTAAGCCTGTAAAGTAAATTAAAAAAACAAAACACTTTTTAAAAACACTTTTTCCAAAAAACACTCCCCCACAAGCCCTCGTTAACTATTTTATTATTATATGAAGAAAAAAAAAACGCTGGTCATCGACGTACTCTACCGAATCCGAAGAAGTCCTCTGCATACACGGATCTGAAATTATAAGGAAAAAAAAAAGGAAATTGTTTAGCTGATTTATGGTGCCCTCCTTTAGGGAAAATGCCCATCAACCAGCATTTCCAAACAGGGAGCCTCCATCCAGCTGTTGCTAAACTACAACTCCCATCATTTCCAGACAGCCTTTGGCTGTCTGGGAAAGATATAAGTTGTAATTTAGCAACAGCTGGAGTCTCGCTGTTTCTAAACTACAACTCCCCTTATACACATTCACGTATATGGAAAAATAAAGTTAGAGGGGTCAGAAGAGGACAATTTTAAACGTGCCAATTTTCAAATAGTTTTTTTTTGCCTTCTGCCATCGCATAACCTCCTGTTAAAAAGGTCCAGTTCCAAGTGTATGAAGGTTCTGTTTTAAAACATGAAGTTTAATCCTGTTTTACAAATGTATTTTCTACAGATTTATAGTTTAAAAGATAATGATTGCAAAAGATCCATAAATTGACTTAAAAGGCAATCCTACTGATGTCTGCCATTAAACTTTTAGATGGCATGTTCAGTATTGATCAGGGCACTTAAAGCAGATGCCTTTTATGTGAGTCTCATTGGACCACCCCCAGCAAGATTGCTGGTGTCCGATGAGTCGAGATAACTTGAAACAAAAGAACAACACAGTGGCACAGATACCTCAATATGCAGCTCTACGAGATGGATAGATATCCTCCAGGTAAGACGACCAGACGTAACGCAGGCACGGAGGTGCTAGGACAATAGAAGTAGCAATCAATAATAGAAAACGGAAGAAAAAAACAGACGTCCTGCACTCACCGCTCAAAACCTGGTTATTCGGGTCCCATCCCGGGCTGTTACTCTGGCAGGGGTTGCAAGATGATATGGGGTGCTCAGAGGCGACTGCCGGCGGTTTCACGCATATACATGCGCTTCTTCCGGCCTCCGAGGCGTGAAATCGCCGGCAGTCGCCTCTGAGCGCCCCATATCATCTTGCAACCCCTGCCGAAGTAACAGCCTGAGATGGGAGCCGGATAACCAGGTCTTGAGCGGTGAGTGCAGGACGGCTGTTTTTTCTTCGGTTTTCTATTAACGATTAGTCGAGATGGCGACCAGAGCTTTGCGTACCTGCTTAGAAAAAAAAAAAAAATATATATATATATATATATATATATATATATTTTTTTTTTACGTAAAACAAAATCAAACCTATATAAGGCCCCTTTCACACTGCCGCAAATATTCGTCAGCCACTTTTTTTTGTGTGCCTTAACCTCTTAAGGACCACGGACGTATGAGTACATCCCTGCGCCCTGGGTCTTAAGGACCAGGGACGTACTCATACGTCCCAGCGAATTTTGCATCCTGCCGCACGGGTTGCGAAACCGGACGCCTGCTGAAATCATTCAGTAGGCGTCCCAGGCAAACGCCGAGGGGGGTCCCGGGATCCCCACATGTCGACGATTGCCATAAATCGCAAGTGAATTCACACTTGCGATTTGCGCGATTACAGGTCATTACGGGTCTATGGTGACCCGGAATATAAGGGCATCGCGGGTGTCTAAGACACCCACAATCCCCTTGAAGAGATAGGAGTGAGGTGGCAGGGGTGACACCCCTCCTATTGGTGGACGCGACCACCAATAGCAGATCGGGGGCAGGGGGGGTTAACTTTCGTTTTCCCCGTCCTGCCCACCCACAATAGGCGGGGCAGAACGGGGAAACGACAGAGTACCGGCGGCAGAGTCCATTTACCGATCTGCGGAGGCTGCGGGCGACAATCGGCGTCGGAGATCGGCGGGCGGCGATGTCGTGCAGCAAGCTCCCTGGATCCGACGGAAGCCGGTAAGTTGCATAGCAACATCTGGAGGGCTGCAGTCCGAGACCACTATATAGTGGTCTCTATACTGTAGCCCTCCAGATGTTGCAAAACTACAACTCCCAGCATGCCCAGACAGCTGTTTGGGCATGCTGGGAGTTGTAGTTTTGCAACAGCTGGAGACCACTATATGGTAGTCTCTGAACTATAGCCCTCCAGATCTTGCAAAACTACAACTCCTAGCATGCCAACACAACTGTTTGCTGTCTGGGCATGCTGAGATTTGTAGTTTTGCAGCATCTGGACGGCCACAGTTTGCAGTGGTCTCTATACTGTAGCTCTCCAGATGTTGCAAAACTGCAAATCCCAGCATGCTCGGAGTTGTAGTTGCGATCCCTCCAGCTGTTGCATAACTACATCTCCCAGCATGCCCTTTGGTGATCAGTACATGCTAGGAGTTGTAGTTTTGCAACAGCTGGAGACACACTGGTTGGAAAATATTGAGTTAGATAACAGAACCTAACTGAAGGTTTTCCAACTAGTGTGCCTCCAGCTGTTGCAAAAGTACAACTCCCAGCATGCACGGTCTGTCAGTACATGCTGGGAGTTGTAGTTTTGAAACAGCTGGAGGTTTGCTCACTGTAAACTCACTGTAAACCTCCGCCAGTGTGAATGTACCCTAAAAACACTACACTACACTAACACATAATAAAGGGTAAAACACTACATATACACCCCCTTACACTGTCCCCCCCCAATAAAAATTAAAAACGTATTTTACAGCATTGTTTCCAAAATGGAGCCTCCAGCTGTTGCAAAACAACATCTCCCAGCATTTCTGGACAGCCACTGACTGTCCAGGCATACTGGGAGTTTAGCAACAGCTGGAGGAACCCTGTTTGGGAATCAATGGCGTAGAATACCCCTATGTCCACCCCTATCCCTAATTTAGTCCTCAAATGCGCATGGCGCTCTCTCACTTCGGAGCCCTGTCGTATTTCAAGGAAACAGTTTAGGGCCACATATGGGGTATCTCCGTACTCGGGAGAAATTACACTACAAATTTTGGGGGGTGTTTGCTCCTTTTACCCCTTATGAAAAGTTGGGGTCTACACCAGCCTGTTAGTGTAAAAAAAAATTTTTTTTACACTAACATGCTGGTGTTGCCCTTTACTTTTTATTTTCACAAGACGTAAAAGGAAAAAAAAGACCCCCAAAATTAGTAACGCAATTTCTCCTGAGTACGGAAATACCCCATATGTGGGCGTAAAATGCTCTGCGGACGCACAACAAGGCTCCGGAATGAGAGCGCACTATGTACATTTGAAGCCTAAATTGGTGATTTGCACACGGGTGGCTAATTTTACAGCGGTTCTGACATAGACGCAAAAAAATAAATACAGACATGTGACCCCATTTTGGAAACTACACTCCTCACGGAATGTAACAAGGGGTATAGTGAGCATTAACACCCCACAGGTGTTTGACAAATTTTCGTTAAAGTTGGATGGGAAAATGAAAAAAATTATTTTTTTTCACTAAAATGCTGGTGTTACCCTAAATTTTTCATTTTCACAAGGGAAAATAGGAAAAAAGCCCCCCAAAATTTGTAACCCCATTTCTTCTGAGTAAGAAAATACCCCAAATGCGGATGCAAAGTGCTCGGCGGGCGAACTACAATGCTCAGAACAGAAGGAGCGCCATTGGGATTTTGAAGAGAAAATGTGGCCGGAATTTAAGGCCACGGAATTGAAAGCCCCCATAGTGCCAGAACAATGGACCCCCCACATGTGACCCCATTTTGGAAACTACACCCCTCACGTAATGTAATAAGGGGTGCAGTGAGCATTTACGCCCCACAGGTGTCTGACAGATTTTTGGAACAATGGTCCGTGAAAATGAAAAATTTTATTTTTCATTTGCTCAGCCCACTGTTCCAAAGATCTGTCAAATGCAAGTGGGGTGTAAATACTCAGTGCACCCCTTATTAAATTCTGTGAGGGGTGTAGTTTCCAAAATGGGGTCACCCCTTCACTGTTCTGGCACCACGGTGGGCTTTGTAAACGCACATGGCCCCTGACTACCATTCCAAACAAATTCACTCTTCAAAAGCTCAATGGCGCTCCTCCACTTCTGAGCATTGTAGTTCGACCGCAGGGCACTTGACGTTAACACATGGGGTATTTTCTGCTATTAACCCTTGCAAAAATTTGAAATTTGGGGGGAAACACATATTTTTGTTAAATGTTTTTATTTTTTTTACATATGCAAAAGTTGTGAAACCCCTGTGTGGTATTAAGGTTCACTTTATTCCTTGTTATGTTCCTCAAGGGGTCTAGTTTCCAAAATGGTATGTCATGTGTTTTTTTTGCTGTTCTGGCACCATAGGGGCCTCCTAAATGCAACATGCCCCCCGACCAAAATTTGCTCTCAAAAAGCCAAATATGACTCCTTCTCTTCTGAGCATTGTAGTTCGCCCGTAGTGCACTTCAGGTCAACTTATGGGGTACCTCCATACTCAGAAGAGATGGGGTTACAAATTTTGGGGGTTATTTTCTGCTATTAACCCTTGCAAAAATGTGAAATTTGGGGGGGGGGGGGGGGAAACATTTTAGTGAATTTTTTTTACATATGCAAGAGTCGTGAAACACCTGTGGGGTATTAAGGCTCACTTAATTCCTTGTTACGTTCCTCAAGGGGTCTAGTTTCCAAAATGGTATGCCATGTTTTTGCATTTCTGGCACCATAGGGGCTTCCTAAATGCAACATGCCCCCCAAAAACCATTTCAGAAAATGTACTCTCCAAAATCCCCTTGTCGCTCCTTCGCTTCTGAGCCCTCTACTGCGCCCGCTGAACACTTTACATAGACATATGTGCTTACTCGAGAGAAATTGGGCTACAAATACAAGTATACATTTTCTCCTTTTACCCCTTGTAAAAATTCAAAAATTGGGTCTACAAGAACATGCAAGTGTAAAAAATGAAGATTGTGAATTTTCTCCTTCATTTTGCTGCTATTCCTGTGAAACACCTAAAGGGTTAAAAAGCTGACTGAATGTCATTTTGAATACTTTGGGGGGTGCAGTTTTTATAATGGGGTCTTTTATGGGGTATTTCTAATATGAAGACCCTTCAAATCTGAACTGGTCCCTGAAAAATAGAGAGTTTGAAAATTTTGTGAAAAATTGCTGCTGAACTTTGAAGCCCTCTGATGTCTTCCAAAAGTAAAAACTTGTCAATTTTATAATGCAAACATAAAGTAGACATATTGTTTATGTGAATAAAAAATGTATTTGGAATATCCATTTTCCTTACAAGCAGAGAGCTTCAAAGTTAGAAAAATGCTACATTTTCTATTTTGTCATCAAATTTTGGGATTTTTCACCAAGAAAGGATGCAAGTTACCACAAAAATATTCCACCATGTTAAAGTAGAATATGTCACGAAAAAACTATCTCTGAATCAGAATGATAACTAAAAGTTATTAATGTTTAAAGTGACAGTGGTCTGATGTTCAAAAAAACGCTCTGGTCCTAAGGTGTAAAATGGCCTGGTCCTTAAGGGGTTAACAGATATTTTTGACAGGGCACAATGGGAAAACAATGGGTCCCGTAAGATGCCATTTACTATTATGGGAACTAACCGCACCTATCTGCTACTGCAGCCATTCTGCCTTTATCTAGATCCTGGTCTAGACACTGGTCTTTACTTACTGCATCCCTGTTGATCTGTACTATCTGGTGCCTGTCTCAATGCTGCTCAGATGGACTCAGGCACCAACAGAACAGGTAGAAGCCGTGAGAGGAGTACTGCTTTATCCTTTTAGGCCTTAAAGACATAGCAAAGTTACATTTTAGTGTAATTTTCCTTCTCGCCTTTTTAAGAGCCATGCTATTTTTTCTTATGACAATCCACAGACAAATGAGGGCTTTTTTTTTTGCACAACCAATTGTTTCATGAATGTAACAGTAAAAAATTTTATTGGCTCACTCAAAAATTATATTGCACTGACGAATGCGAGTCATACTCTTGCAAATTCTTGCTTTATAAAATATTTATTTGCATAATTTATATAAAATGTAAACTCGGCCGCCACCATAAGTGCTTAAGTACTATTCAGTACACAGTTGCTATAGGTAACTGCAGATTGGGAAAAATCTAAACTGCAACAAGTTCTAATGTCCTATGGAGGGTATAGCCTGATACAGTTCACAGATAGAATGTAGCGTATTACACCTTCAGTGAGCATGTCATCACATAACATTCATTGTGTATATATTTTGTCCATCTGGGTGCTGACTCCTATTCTGCCTGATATGTGCAGGGAGCCGGCAAGATACCGCTCCACTTGTATAGTAGCAATAGTCTCTCTCAGGCCTCTAGGATATTAGCCCCGTGCACATAATTCATTTCATATAAATAAAAAAGAGATGGAAAAAGTGCACCTGAAGTCCGGAGCTTGCTTCACTGTATCTTAATGGTGTCCACTACTGGGGTCGAGTGTCCGCTGTTTAGGTAACAATTCTGATGCTGCGTCTTTGGCTTATACCCTCCGCTGGTTGCTATTGGTCCCCCAGTTGTCATATGCGTTCCGATAAATGTTCATCAGGATTCTACGCGTTTCTCGTTATCACAATCATCAGGAATCATGTAGGTACAGTTAAATACTTGCATAAATAGATATTTTTCACGCCACATGTTGCATGGTGTGCATACAGCACTGATGGCGGCCGTATGATTCAGAGTACTGGTGGTCAAACCTTTAACCTGGATAGTTCCCACCTCCCTGCACTACGTCACATCCCCACCTGTTTGGGCTCACACACCTGTGAGTACGATTAACGGGCAGCAAGGGGACCTCTCATTTAGCTGAACTTCAGTGTTCAATTCGGTAGTTGTTAGGGGCAACTAGCCGTGACCACTATTAACGTTGGAGAGATAACATAGAATTCTATTTAAACCTAGATTCCTTTCTACAAATGACCAAAACCCTAATATTTCATTTGAATACATTTTTATTTTTACGAGAATTATGCGGCAGATTCTCTATATATAGTACTAATGTGATATATATCTTAGCTAATGCCAAACACCTCTAAATCATATTATATATACAGTGCATAATAGTATGAAGTATAATTTATCTGGACTTAGTTCAGAGCGACTAGAAAAAACTACATGATATCTAATGCCCACATACTCTACTCCACATAGTACCTATAGAAAACATGCCTATGAGATAGTCATTTAGACCTTGTGGTTTTACCGATTGTAGTCGATAAGTCCATTCCGCTTCCCTCTGTAAGAGGAGGCGGTCTCATTTACCCCATCTTGGTGGGGATTTCACTACTTCGATGACCTGTGCCTTTAAATCAGTACATCTACTCTGGTGATATAGTTTGAAATGATTCGCTACCGGGGTATTCCGTTCATGTACAAGGTCACTTGTATGTTCTTGTAGCCTCTTTTTAAAGGAGCAAAATGTCTTGCCCACATAATTTTTTGGGCACGGACACTTCAGTAAATACACTACCCCTAGTGTGTTACAATGAGCAAAATGTTGCATACCATAGGTGTCACCTGTACTTTCACTTTTGAATGTCTTACCTGCCAATACATACGCACACCTGGTACACCGACCACATGGGTATGTTCCGGTAGTTCTATTGGTAAGCCAGGTCTCCCCCGTGACCGTAGGAGCCATATAGCTATGTGTGAGATGATCTTTCAGATTCTTTCCTCTTCTGTATGTTATCGAGGGTACGTCTGGAATCAGATCTGCTATAGTTTTATTAGCTTTCAAAATTTCCCAGCATGGGGTTAAAATATGTCTTACCTCGGCGGCTTTATGGTCAATGGTCTCTATGATTGTTATAATATCCTTAGAAATTTCCTGTTTTTTGGGGGTTAGTAGATCTGTATGATTACTTGTAAGGGCTCTGTGGCAAGCTTTCTTAAGGGCTTTTTTGGGGTAACCTCTGTTAGTCAGTCTGATGCAGAGTTCATCCGCCTTGATCTTAAACTCCTCCAGTGTGGAACAATTACATCTCACACAAATTAATTGACACACTGGAATCCCAAATTGTAGTGGGAGTGAGTGACAGCTCTCCCATTGTAACAATGTGTTTGTTGTTGTCTCTTTTCGATAGAGTAGTAGCGATTTGTCATTCCTAAGTAATGAAAATTGTAAGATCTAGAAATGTAAGTTTATGGATGGTATATGTAAATCTTAATCCTAGATTATTATGGTGGAGAACATCCACAAATTTAATGAATGACTATTCAGAGGCTGACCAGATAAGGAAGATGTCGTCTATGTACCGGATCCACAGGTTTATGGATCCGGTCCATGACGACATCTCCTCTGCGAATACTACCTGGTCCTCCCAGTACCCCAAATATAAATTTGCGTAACTGGGGCACAGGGGCTCCCCATAGCCACACCGCGTTGTTGGATATACGTCTTCCCTTCAAATAGAAAAGTAGTGTTTAGTCAATATGAACTTTAATAAATCCAATACAAACTCATTATGCATTGCATATTGAACCCCTCGGGTCTTCAAGAAAAATTCTGTTGCTGCACATCCCTTATCGTGAGGAATCGAAGAGTAGAGAGCCTCCACGTCGAGGGATACCAGGTATTGTGTCATGCTCGACGTGGAGGCCCTCCAACCGCTTTAACACATCTGTTGTATCTTTTACATGTGAGGGTAACCCATATACAAATGGACGGAGAATCAAATAGACATACTGGCTTGGATTTTGAGTAAGACTATCTACTTCCTAAACTATCGGGCGCCCTTTTAAAGGTGAGGTCCCTTTATGGCTCTTGGGAATACTATAAAAAGATGCCACCCTTGGACTATCTGGTTTCCTGTAGCACATCTCAGCTTGGTCTATTAGTTGGTGTTGCTTTGCCTTTTGTAATAGATTTGTTAACGTTTTAGTGGGATCCCTCCTAATAATCCCGTAGCAGTCCTCGTGACTAAGAATGTCCATACACATGGATCTGTTTTCCTCTCTGGTCATAACCACGATATTCCCTCCTTTATCGGACGGCTTTATGACCAGGGAGGCATCAGACTCCAGTGACTGCAAAGCTTTGCATTCTGCAAAAGTGAGATTTTGATGTGCTACAGTTTTTGTCTCCAAATTCCGCAGGGCTTTGGTCACCACCTCCACAAAGGTGTCTATTTTGTCATAGTCCCCAATGGGGGATGCTTTAGTGCTTTTACCTCTGAGGTCTGTGAAAGGTCCCTTGCCTTTCACCTGATGTGCCTCCCTGGAGAGGGCGACCATGTCCTGCAGAAGAGGAGCATCCTCCACTTCTATTCCCAGAGCTGATGCTAATCGAGTATCTGACAGCATAAAATATTTCCTCCATTTTAATTTACGGAATATATGTTAATATCTTTTACCCATGAAAATGAGTTGTACTTAACCAACATTTATTTAAGGTTTCCTTTATTCAGTGAAGTGTGGGGACTGACATACAGGTGAGTTCCACAAAAATAATTAATAGAGCAACAACGTTTCATGCTTACCGCTTCTTCAGCTGGGTTCACACCACGTTTTGTTAAATACGGTTCCCGTATACGGCTGGGAGGAGGGGGGGGGCTTAATCGCGGCGCCCGCACTCAGCCGTATTCGGGAACCGTATTAAATGTATGTCTATGAGCTGACCGGAGTGAACCGCAGCCTCCGGTCGGCTTCGTTTTCGGCGGTATGCGGTTTCCCGACCGTAGGCAAAAACGCGGTCGACCACGATTCACTCCGGTCGGCTCATAGACATACATTAAATACGTTTCTCGAATACGGCTGAGTGCGGGCGCCGCAATTAAGCCCCGCCCCCTTCCTCCCAGCTGTATACGGGAACTGTATTTAACATAACGTGGTGTGAACCCAGCCTTCCAGCTCACGTGGTCAGTGTGGAACACTGTTGCACTATTACTATAGAACACACCTGTATGTCCATCCTTACATTTTCCTGAATAAAGGAAACCTGAAATAAACTGAGTGCTAATAACTTCATTTTTCTATTATGTTGTGATTTCATACATCTATCAAGATAGAGCACCAACATTCAGTATATTGAGGATAGTGACTGTCAGTTGTATAT
Organism: Hyla sarda; assembly: GCF_029499605.1. Classification (NCBI taxonomy): domain Eukaryota; kingdom Metazoa; phylum Chordata; class Amphibia; order Anura; family Hylidae; genus Hyla; species Hyla sarda. The sequence goes on along the minus strand of NC_079190.1, from coordinate 400,568,985 downwards.
AGTGGACTGACTGTGTTGGGCAAATGCAAATATCTAGATTGTGCAGTGCCAGCTGTACTATTGTGCTATCGTGGATCTACTTGTATGGCTATACAGATGGCAGATCATACATGAGGATCCCCCGGAGAGGCTGTGGAGCAGGTAAACAAAGCTCTGGTAGCCATCTCGACTCATCGGACACCAGCAATCTTGCTGGGGTGGTCCAATGAGTCTCACATAAAACGCATCTTCTTTAAGTGCCATGATCAGTACTGAACATGCCATCTAACAGTTTAATGGCAGACATCAGTAGGATTGCCTTTTAAGTCAATTTATGGATCTTTTGCAATTATTATCTTTTAAACTACAAATCTGTAGAAAATAAATTTGTAAAACAGGATTAAACTTCATGTTTTAAAACAGAACCTTCATACACTTGGAACTGGACCTTTTTAACAGGAGGTCATGTGATGGCAGAAGGCAAAAAAAATAAATAAATAATAAAATAAAAATGTACCTGGAGGGGAATCCATCAGTTCCTGCGCTTGCGCAGAGTGACAAAATTGCGTAACTTTTATGTGCGTGCAATGTCTTTGCACAAAAAAGTTGTGCAAACTCACACTTTTCACAAACCCGCATTTTGTGTCCACCATCTAGACACAGCTGGATCCTTTATTACACACCTCTGCCCTGCCAAGAAGAAAATTTGATGCCTGAGAACCCATTAAGTTTTTTTGCCATTGACAGCCAGCCACCATGCCTTTGCCTGCTGTGTCATGATCAAGAAACAAACTGCTACGGTATGGAACAGCATCGACTAGGTTCTGTATGGGATCAGAAGATGGTCGCGTTCTAGTATAAAGGCCTTGTGGGAGCTTCAATCCTGCCTTTTGCTGTGGAGCAATACATTGCCCCAACTGCTAGTGTGATGATCTAGTGAGCCATTGCAGATGACAGTCAGACATCCCTAGTAGTAATACAAGGGACACCTGTGGCAAAGTGTGTTGCCCTAATAGCAAGACTTCCAACTGGCATATTTCAGCGGTATAATACTCAATCACACACAGCAAGGGTTTCCCAGGAATGTCTCACTGTTCCAGGACCCTGCTACCTGCACCTGTTACATGCTTCCCGCAGTTCTGGCAACATAAAACTGGTGACAGATTCCTTTTAATAGAAATCAAAAACCCAGGATGCTTTAAAAAAGAAAAAAAAACATGGTCAAAAGGCAACATTATTTCAATTATCTTAGCAACAAATGGGTTAAGAAACATTTCCACAACAGAGAAGACGTATTTCTATTGTGTAAATAGAAACTGTGCTGTCTGTCATTCAGTCATATTTGTATGTCTTTAGTGATCAGATTAAATGTCTGATTCAAGATAAGTGGAGATACTATGTTATGTTTTATGTCAAAATAATTACATAATTATATTCAGAGCTAAATTATTTAAGATTGGAAAACATTCTGATATGCATTTGACAGTCGGATTCTTGGCAGGCACAAATCATATTAACAATGAACTTCCATTAACATGTGTATTTACTTCATTTAAGAACCGTACACACGTATATGTATCTACCACAGGTATAATTTCATGTGTTTGTTAAAAGGTGGTCATTTGTAACATGAAACATTTTTTAGCACAATGCTTGCTCTATGAGGTTGCCATGTATTTATATATCTCCTCTGAGTATACCCACTGACTACCAGCCAGAGCCTGCATGATATTACCCAGAATTCTTTACTTAACATTTAGTCTAAATATGTGGTGATAAAAAGTTTGTTTGCAGGTGAGAAAGGCTGGAGATTTTGCACTATGCAATTAAGCCCTTTTAAAACCTAAAATAACAGTATAAATAAATGGATGTGGACTTGCGGTATTGCTGGGGCTAGGCGCATATTCTACAAACTAGTATGTGTGTAATGCACTTGTAAATTGTTTATAAATAATGAAAAACTTAATGTACATTTTTTTTCATTTTATTTAAACAAACAGAAATGTAGGCATATTTAGGCAGATAAAATATAGCTGCTCTCTCTTTCTTGCCATAAAAGTACTGTGGGGATCAAAAGTTTGAGCACCCCAGATTTAAAAAACTGTATTAATGTGCATAAAGAAGCCAAGGAAAGATGGAAAAATCTCCAAAAGGCATCAAATTACAGATTAGACATTCTTATAATATTTCAACAAAAGTTACAATTTATTTCCATCATTTACACTTTCAAAATAACAGAAAACAAAAAAATGGCGTCTGCTAAAGTTTGGGCACCCTGCAGAGTTAATATCTTGTTCTGCCCCCTTTGGCAAGTATCACAGCTTGTAAACGCTTTTGTAGCCAGCCAAGAGTCTTTCAATTCTTGTTTGAGGTATCTTGCTCTTTTAGGGTACGTTCCCACCTGACGTATTCGCTGCTGCGTATTTTATTTTCCCATTGAAGTCAATGGGTAGGAAAATACGCTGCAGCAAATATGCAGCAAAATACGCCAGGTGGGAATGCACCCTTAAGGTCTATCCATAGATTTTCAATTATGTTGAGGTCAGGAGATTGTGAAGGCCATGGCAAAACCTTCAGTTTACTCTGTAATCCCCCGTGGATTTTGAGGTGTGTTTAAGATCATTATCCATTTGTAGAAGCCATCCTCTCTTTAACTTCAGCTTTTTCACAGATGGCATAAAATTAGCATCCAAAATTTGCTAACATTTTATTGAATCCATTTTTCCTTCTACTCGTGAGATGTTCCCTGTGCCACTGGCTGCAATACAAACCCAAAGCATGATTGATGCACCCCCATGCTTAACAGTTGGACAGAGGTTCTTTTCATTAAATTTTGTTCCCCTTCTCCAAACGTACCTTTGCTCATTCCGGCCAAAACTTTTTCAATTTTAACCTCATCGGTCCACAGAACTTGTTTCCAAAATGCATCAAGCTTGTCTATATGTTCATTTGCAAAGTTCAAACGCTGATTTTTGTGGTGAGAACGTAGACAAGGTTTTCTTCTGATGACTCTTCCATGAAGATCATATTTGTACAAGTATCTCTTTATAGTGGAATAGTGTACCACAACTCCAGTGTCTGCCAGATCTTTCTGGAGGGATTGTGCAGTCAAACGTGGGTTTTGAATGGTTTTTCTCACAATCCTGCGAGCTGTTCTGTCTGATATTTTTCTTGGTCTTCCAGATCTTGCTTTAACTTCCACTGTTCCTGATGACTGCCATTTCTTAATTACATTCCGAACAATGGATATTGACATCTGAAAACTTTTGCTATCTTCTTATAGCCTTCTCCAGCTTTGTGAGTGTCAACTATTTTCAGTTTCAGATTTCTAGACAAATGCTTAGAAGAAACCATGGTGCTGATTGTTGGGGCAAGGTCAGATGAGTCTGGGCATTTAAAACCTTTGAGATTGACATCACCTGGTCTTCCCAGATGATGATTGAGAACAATCCAGGTCTCAGCTTTGCAAAGGGGGCAGTGCATGCTATAAATTCTGCAGGGTGCCCAAACTTTTGCAGACGCCATTTTTTTGGTTTCTGTTATTTTGAAAGTGTAAATGATGGAAATAAAATCTAACTTTTGTTGACATATTATAAGGATCTCTAATCTGTAATTTGATGCCTTTTGGATATTTTTCCATCTTTCCTTGGATTCTTTATGCACATTAATACACATTTTTACCTGGGGTGCCCAAACTTTTGATCCCCACTGTATAGGACATGTCATAAAAGATTGAAATTTTTTCTGCCTGGCCTCATGCTGGGATACTGATAAACAATAAGTCATACTCACCTGCCCCATTCCCCTGCACAAAACTTCCCATTAAGTAGAGATTCTCAACATAAAGAAAAAGTCTGCTCAGTTAATCAATGGCTGCAGCAGTCAACAGTCTCAGTGATTGATCAAATTGTGAAGCACTGACGGGCTGACAGAAAGAGCCTTATTACCTCTTTTTTTTTAAACACTTTTTAAGCACCCCTATTATTGGATTGCTAATTTAAAGGAGAACTCAGTTGAAAGTAAACTTATCTCCTAGCCTGTGGATAGGGGATAAGTACCTGATCGCAGGGGAGTCCGACTGCTGGGATGCCCCGCGATCTCCGAGACGGGACCTTTATTTTTTCCGGATTTCTCCTTTAATTCAATGTTATTGGGAATAAGGAAAATATATTAGACCCATATTAATATGCTACTTCGCATAAACATACTAATACATCTACTATAGTGTATAGCAGCAATGTGTATCTCCAACATACTTCCACTGTTTAAAGTATTATTGTTGTACTGTACTTACTGCAGTGGCTGATCATAGTAACTCTAGTTTCACAACTATCAGCAGCTGCAGCGATGTCCGATCCCAAATTTGAGCTCTATCGGCTGGGCAAAAGTGGGGAGAGTCCACAAAGCAAGCAGCTACCCCTGAAATCACTGTCTTGCTGGGCAACTCACCATGCATAGGCACAAGAATATAATTTGGCATTGGTGCAGGGGGCTGTCCCCGGTTAGAATTTAAGGAGGGATTAGGAAATAAGTGGCGAGATATTCCAGACCAGAGCAATGAAGAAGCAGGCCAAAGATTCTTTAACTCTTTATTCATAAAAAAAAGCATGTCTTATAGGTTTATAAAACAAGGAGAGCCACTGGAAAGCTATAGAACACGGTCAGTAACTTGGATCATGTTACCTTCAAGGTGTAAAAGTAATGGCTTAGTCTGAGAAAATAAGCATTAAAGTGGACCAGAAAATGTAGTGGCCCAAAAATTTACTATTAAACAGATTGGGGTGCCTGATCCCACATTTCTATATCATGCTCAGAGCTGCAGACATGGACAGATAGCTAGAAAAGAGATACATCAAATGACACCGTATCTTAGCAGAAGGCTGTTTGGAAAGTGATAAAAGCCAGTTTTAGTTTTAAGTTGAAGTGTTGGACAGATCATGTCATATAAAGACAGATTATAGCTGGAATTTGGTGGAGAGGAATAAAATACAGTAGACAAAAAGTCTTTTAGGTGCCGTTTCTCTTATCTGTGGTGCATTTATTGGGTTAGTGTCAGTTTATCTAAATGCAGCCTGCTCTAGGCGAGTTAATTTTTTTCCATAAATCTGTCTGGTTTTTTTAATGCATTTTTTGAATTTTTTTCCGCACATACAAGAAAAATCCTTGAATCATATGATCAATAAATCATTTGCAAAGAATAAAAATTTCCAGAATGGAAAAATCTTGAAACAAATCAAAAACCGGTACACACTGAAATAGTTGCAATACAAACATTCTTAGTGAACATTTTGCTAAAAGTGTTAGCCATCCACCATGGTAAGGTAGCCTTGGATTAGCTGGGACCCTAACATTAATGTTAGGGCCCATTTAATTAATAAAAAAAACAAAGAAAAAAAAAACCAAAAACACTCTGAGCTGAAAAGAGAGTGCACATGGCTGCTGAGGCCAGTAATTGGCTAGACCAGCCAATGCACACTGACATAACTGTACACTTTTGTTGGGCAGTCTGGTATGAATAGGGCGTGATGAGAGGGGTAAGTATGTCTTCTATCCTGCCCAGCTTGCCATCCCACTTTAAGACTAGGCACCCACACAGGTTTTTTACTGGTGTTTTTGGAAAACTGTTCAGACTTGTTATAGCAGTATTACAACCTATATCAGTAAAAATCCAAAGACCAGGTAGCTTTTTTTTTTTTTTTAAGATAAAGGCATGCCACGTTGAATTACAAAATGCATATGTACAACTCTGACTTAATTCATAAGGTTGGATTACAAAATGCATATGTACAACTCTAACTTAATTCACACAGTGCCTTTTACTGAACAGGAAGTGTATGAGTAATTTTTTTGTGAGCCTGTTCTTTATTCTTGAATAATTTAACACTGCTGGACTTCCTTACCTTTTTCCTGCTCTGTAACAACCTTATCCAGTGCATAATCCCAGTCAAAGATGAATCGATAGAAACATAGCTGGGTGTACAAGGCCTTTTCTGGATACTGCAAAATAACCAAAAAGCACAACACCAATGTCATAAATTATGCAATTATTGTAGACACAATTTATACAGACCATCAATAGATTACAGCAGTTTACTTTTAAAGTGTGGGGCAAATTTACCCATTACCCACGTTATGGTGAAGCCGGGACCCGCCGCTAATAGCGCGCGGCACCGATCGCGGTGCCGCGCGCTATTAACCTTTAGCCGCGCGCTCACAGCTAAGCCGCACGGCTAAAAACAAAAGTGAAAGTGCCCGGCTAGCTCAGGGAGCTGTTCGGGATCGCAGCGGCATAATCGCGGCATCCCGAACAGCTGCAGCACAGGAGGAGGTCTTCCTACCTTCTCCTGCGCTGTCCGATCGCCGAATGAATGCTTCAAGCCTGAGATCCAGGCTTGAGCAATCAATCGCCGAAAACACTGATTGATCCATTCCTATGGAGATGCATCAATCAGTGTTAAAGGGTACCTTTCATCAAAAAAAAACTTTTGATATATTATAGATTAATGTATGCAGAATAACTTTCCAATAGCATGTTATTAAAAAATATGCTTCTTTCTATTTAATTTTCCACTTTGAAAAAATGTCCACCAGGGGTCTCCCTATCAGTCCTTTTTTTTTTAATAGATTTCTGACTCATGCTGGAGTCCTAAATCTCAGACTGCAGCCGGGACACAGACAAACTCACCACTGCTCCCTGGCAGCGAGCAGTGGTGAGTTTGTCTGTGTTCCGGCTGCAGTCGGGGGTTTAGGACTCCAGCATGAGTCAGAAATCTATAAAAAAAAAAAAAAAAAGGACTGGTAGGGAGACCCTTGGTGGTCATTTTTTCAAAGTGGAAAATTAAATAGAAAGAAGCATATTTTTTTTTATAACATGCTATTGGAAAGTTATTCTGCATACATTAATCTATAATATATCAAAAGTTTTTTTGAGGAAAGGTACCATCAGTTAATGCAATGTTGTAGCCCCCTATAGGAGCTATAATAATGCTTAAGTGTAAAAAAAATCATTAACCCTTTCAATTATCCCTTCCCCTAATAAAAGTTTGAATCACCCAGCATTTCCAAGAATAAAAAAAACAAAGTGTAAATAAAAATAAACATATGTGGTATCGCCGTGTGCGGAAATGTCCGAATTATAAAAATATACCGCTTTTTAAACCGCACGTTCAATGGCGTACACGCAAAAAAATTCAAAACTCCAAAATAGCGCATTTTTTATCACTTTTTATACCCCAAAAAAGTGAATAAAAAGTGATCAAAAAGTCTGATCAGAACAAAAATGGTACCATTTTAAACGTATACATTTTCCTGCATGTATTCAAGATTTTTTTCTGAAGTGATACAAAATCAAACCTATACAAGTAGGGTATCCTTTTAACCGTATGGACCTACAGAATAAAGTTAAGGTGTAATTTTTGCGTAAAATGTACTGTGTAAAAACGGAAGCCCCCAAAACTTACAAAAGTGTTTTTTCATCAATTTTGTTGCACATTGATTTTTTTTTTTCCCGTTTCACCGTAGATTTTTGGGTAAAATGACTAATGTCATTACAAAGTAGAATTAGTGACGCAAAAAATAAGCCATCATATAGAATTTTAGGTGAACATTTTAAAGAGTTATGATTTTTTTAAAGATGAGGAAAAATTGAAAATGAAAAAACAAAAAAAAGCTCGGGTCCTTAAGGGGTTAAAAACATAATAAAAATAAACATATGTGGTATTGCCGCATGCACAAATGTCCAAACTATAAAAATATAACAATTAAACCGCACGGTCAATGGCGTTTATGTAAAAATATACCAAAGTCCAAAATTGCACATTTTTGGTCACTTTATACACCCTAAAAGTCCCATCAAAACAAAAATGGTACTGATAAAAACTTCAGATCATGGCACAAAAAATTAGCCCTTACTCATCCCCGTATACCGAAAAATAAAAAAGTTATAGGCAGGGGTGTGGAAATTTTTATAAAAAACTACTTGTCCACGGGACTAAAATGGAGCAAAATCTACTTGTCCCTCATGACGATCTACTTGTCCGGGCCAATTTTCGCTTTTACGCTCTGATTTTTTCCTCCTCGCCCTATAATAGCCATAAATACCTACTATAAGGATACCTTTTAATTTTTCAATAACGTATTCTCTGAACCAAAAAATATATATATATTTAGGGAAGTGAAATTGAAATAGTAAAAGATAATTTAGCAGATTTGGTGTTTTTCTTTTCTGCGCCATTTACCTTGTGGTTGAGGTAACATGTTAGTTTTTTACTTTAGGCACCTGATTACAGCGATACCAGATTTGTATTGTTTACGTCATGTTTTACTAATTCTGAACTTTTTCTAATTTTTTTAATTGCCATTTTTTATCCCCTGTAGCTTTATTTTTTTCCGCATACCAGGCTGTATGAGGGATCATTTTTTGCGCCATAATCTGTATCGGTACCATTTTGGCATTGATCTGACTTTTTAATCGCTTTTTAACTTCTTTTTTTCTGGGATATTATAAAAATTGCAAATCTGTGGTTTGGTATTTTTATTACATTTACCGTACGGGATACATAATGTTATGTTTTAATAGATTGTACAATTACACACGAAGCGATAACAAATATGTTTATTTTTATTATGTTTGCATGTTTTTATATAGGAAAAGGGGGTGATTTGAACTTTTAACATGGAAGGGGTTAATGCAGCGGTCTTCAAACTGTGGCCCTCCAGATGTTGCAAAACTACAACTCCCAGCATGCTGGGAATTGTAGTTTTGTAACATCTGGAGGGGCACAGTTTGAAGACCACTGGGTGTCTTTCAAACTTTTATTAAAACTTTTTTTTTTCTTTTACACTTTATTAGACTTATGAGGAATCATTAGATTCCTCAGACAGATGAATAGATTCTATTGAACTCTATTAATCTGTGTGCTCTGTGATCCATTGATAGAGCCTGGTCCAGCCAGGATCTATCAATGACAGAGCCGGGACAGGAGGAAGCAGAGGTAAGTTCTCCGGCTACCTCCATAGTGGATCGCCCCCCTGCAATCGCGCTGCGGGGGGGAGGGGTGATCCACCCCCCTAGCCCACCAGGGAGCATTCACATGTCCCTTTAGACCAGTGGTTCTCAACCTTTTCGGTGACCGTACCCCCCAAGGCCTAAAAGTATGTCCACGGGTACCCCCTCATGCGGAACTTGCAAGGGGTACCCGCAGACAAAAGGCGTGTTCTTACCTTTATACTAATGCATCCCATCTCCATCTTAATCCCCTTGTGCTATTATTCCCCCTCCATCTTAGTCCCCCTGTCCCACAATTCCCACCTCCCTCTGATTCCCTTTTACCATTATTCCCCCTCCATCTTTATCCCCTTGTGCCATTATTATCCAATATGGAACAAGGGGATTAAGATGGAGGAGGGGGAATAATGATACAGGGGGATTAATATGGAGGGGGGGGGGGGGGGGAGTTTGATAATTCCCCCCTCCCTCTGATCCCCTTTTGTCATTTCCCCCCCCTCCATATTAATCCCCTTGTGCCATTATTATCGCATATGGCAAAAGGGGGATCAGAGGAAGGGGGGAATGGTGCAAGGGGATTAAGATGGAAGGGGAGAGGGGAGTAATAAAGCACAAGACATAAAATTTCAATGCCTTGTGCTTTATTACTACCACCCCCCCCCCCCCTCCGCCATTATCCCTCTCCCACTCCATCTTAATGCCTTGTGCTCCGTCCCATACAGTACCCCCCCCCCCCCTCTGTGCCATACAGTTGTTTACCTGGCGTCCTGTGGTCCCGTTGCCTGCTGCTTCACGGGATGTTCCACAGGGCCGCACTGACGTGTGACGTCCCTCTTCGCTGTGTGGCAACTCCGCGCAACGTCAGGGGAGGCCACACGTCTCCCTGGCAACCACGCAGCTCACTTACAGTAGCCCCGGCCGCATCTTTGGCCGCGCTACTGTACAGTGAGCTGCCGCGGCGATGCGCTGACAAATACTGGCCAATGCATGGCCGGTATTTGTCAGCGTTTTCGCGTACCCCAGGTTGAGAACCCAGGCTTTAGACGCCGCTGTCAGCTTTGACAGCGGCGATCTAAAGGGTTAATAGCCAGCCGCGGCGATCGCCGCGTGCTGGCTATTAGCGGCGGCCCCCGGCTACTGAGAACAGCCGAGGGCTGCAGAGTATGGAGCGGGCACGAGTCCGGAGCCCGCTCCATACATACTGCAGAGCGCCGCATGTATCTCCCCGTGCAGACGGGCCTCCTCCCCTCAGCTCTCCGAAGCTACAGCTGGGGGGAGTGAAGCCAGAGGACGCAGGTCTGCACGGGGAGAAGTAAGCCACGCCCCCTCATCTACCCCCGCACGTCTGCAGAGCAGGGGAGAGAGAGACATACACAGCTTCTCATCTCCCCTACTCTGCTTCGGATCTGCAGTCTGTATGGAGCGGGCTCCCGACTCCTGCCCGCTCCATACAGACTGCAGATCCGCCGCACTTGTCAGGTCCGGCCCTGGTTGCCCGAAGCCGGGCTAAGGGCCGGACAAATTCACCTGCCCGGCGCCCAAAACTGCTAGTCCGGGGCGTCGGGCGATGGAAATTCCACATCCCTGTATAGGGGTTAGAAGATAAAAAATGTTAAACATACGGATTTTGGTACATCTAGTAGTACTTTTTTTTAGGTAGTAAAATAAAATAAAACCTATATAAATTACCGTATTTATCGGGGTATACCACGCACCGGCCTATAACACCCTATAACACGCACCCTCATTTTACCAAGGATATTTGGGTAAAAAAAGTTTTTTACCCAAATATCCATGGTAAAATGAGGGTGCGTGTGTGCGCGTGTATACCCCGATACATCCCCAGGAAAGGCAGGGGGAGAGAGGCCGTCGCTGCCCGTTTCTCTCCCCCTGCCTTTCCTGGGGTCTAGAGCCCTGCTGGCGGCCCTTCTCTCCCCCTGGCTATCGGCGCCGCTGCCCGTTCTGTCCCCCTTACTATCGGTACCGGCGCCCCATTGCCGGCGCCGATAGCCAGGGGGAGAGAAGGGGCAGCGGCACCCATTGCCGGCGCCGCTGCCCCGTTGCCTCCCCCCATCCCCGGTGGCATAATTACCTGGGTCGGGTCCGCGCTGCTCCAGGCCTCCGGCGTGCGTCCCCTGCGTCGTTGCTATGCACTGCGCGGCGCACTGACGTCATGCGCCGCGCCGTGCAGCGCATAGCAACAACGAAGGGGACACACGCCGGAGGCCTGCAGCAGCGTGGACCCGACCCAGGTAATTATGCCACCGGGGATGTGGGGAGGCAACGGGGCAGCGGCGCCGGCAATGGGTGCCGCTGCCCCTTCTCTCCCCCTGGCTATCGGCGCCGGCAATGGGGCGCCGGTACCGATAGTAAGGGGGACAGAACGGGCAGCGGCGCCGATAGCCAGGGGGAGAGAAGGGCCGCCAGCAGGGCTCTAGACCCCAGGAAAGGCAGGGGGAGAGAAACGGGCAGCGACGGCCTCTCTCCCCCTGCCTTTCCTGGGGTGGTATCGGCGTATAACACGTACATAGACTTTAGGCTAAAAATTTTAGCCTAAAAAGTGCGTGTTATACGCCGATAAATACGGTAGGTATCCTTGCAACCGTATGGAATTACAGAATAAAGATAAGGTGTCATTTTAAACGAAAAGTGCGCTGCGTAGAATCAGAAGCCACCAAAACTTACAAAATGTTTTTTTTTCTCAATTTTGCCCCACCAATTTTTTTTCTGGTTTTGACGTAGATTTTGTGGTGAAATGATTGATGTCCTAACAAAATAAAACTGGTGGCGCAAAAAACAAGCCCTCATATGGGTCTGTAGGTGGAAAATTTAAAGTGATTTTAAGATGGTGAGGAGGATAAAACAAAAGTGCAAAAATGTTAAATCGCCAGGTCCTTAAGGGGTTAAACTGTTAGTTTTTTTTTTTTTCAAGCATTTATTCTCACCTTTTCAATAAACTAAAAGGAGAGGGTCTGATGCATTTGGACCTGTGTGTAGGCTTAGAGCATAATAGGAAAAATACTTAGGTCATAAAACTTATTCTTTATTGGTATACATTAAAATAGATACAAGTGCATAAATAATTGCAAGGTATATTGATGTTATCAATATACCTTGCAATTATTTATGCACTTGTATCTATTTTAATGTATACCAATAAAGAATAGGTTTTATGACCTAAGTGTTTTTCCTATTATACACCTTTTCAATGAAATGACAATGCAAAAAATACAGGGGATAAAACCCTAAGAAAAAAAAAATATCAATACCAAAACACGCTTTTTTGGAAAAAAAAAATCCATCTTGGGAGGAAAATATGAGGGGGCAGCTTTTTGTAGCATTTGTTAATAAAAAAATAAATAAAAAGCCAGACAATATTGTGTAGTGTAATCCCCTTTATAATATACTTCACAAGAAAATGTTATGTCGTATTTATAGAAATCATTGCTTACAAAAAAACATCACTAGGGATCCCCATACCATCCAAAACAAAATGCTGTCTGTCTGCACTGTCATCTTTGTCCAAGCTGAAGCACAAACATAGACAAAGTCCAGTAAGTGTGGGAGGAACTAGCACTCCTCTGCGCTATCCCCTGTCCTCATAGACTGCAGCATGAAAACAGAGAGGAGGGGGGTTACTGAGCAGCCCAGTGATTGGATGAAGAGACCTAGCACTCAGGAAGGAAGATAAGTCATGCAGAGTGAGGGACACGGCCTATCAAAAGCACAGGAGGACAAGGTTACTAACAGATAGAAGGTATCTGTGCAGGGCTGCCATCAGAAATTTTGGGGCCCCTTACACAGCTCAAGGCGTGGCACATTCACCCCTAGGGTACATGCCAACTCCGCCCCAATTTTTTTTTTTTTTAAGAACTACAAAGACAGTAAAGAGTGAGTCAGACCCTCATCAATCATTTCAGTGAAGGAATTATTTTTTGACCAATGAATATGAAAGCCTGCCACCACGACAAGGTAAACTCTTGAGCAGAACCCCGCACTAACACTAACTACACTAACTTTCCTAATCTGCCATAGCAATCTTCCCCTAGCACACTTAACCAAAAAACACCTTAAAGGGGTATTCCAGGCAAAAACTTTTTTTTATATATCAACTGGCTCCGGAAAGTTAAACAGATTTGTAAATTACTTCTAATAAAAAATCTTAATCCTTCCAATAGTTATTAGCTTCTGAAGTTGAGGAGTTGTTTTCTGTTCTGATGACTCACGTCCCGGGAGCTGTGCAGTTCCTATGGGGATATTCTCCCATCATGCACAGCTCCCGGGACGTGACATCATCATTGAGCAGTTAGACAGAAAACTTCAGAAGCTAATAACTATTGGAAGGATTAAGATTTTTTTTATAGAAGTAATTTACAAATCTGTTTAACTTTCCGGATTTCCAGACTAGTGGGACGCCGTCTCCATCTCGTGGTCTCAGGAGGCTTAAGGTATCGGTGCCACTTCTGTTTCTTTTTTACTACTAGTAATTTACAAATCTGTTTAACTTTTCGGAGCCAGTTGATATATATAAAAAAAGGTTTTGCCTGGAATACCCCTTTAAGGGTAGGGTCACACGTAACAGATCCGCTGTTGACCCGACCCATAGTGTGTCTCCAGCTGTGACCAAACGCTCCGCCTCCCCAGGCCTGCTCACAGATGCAATTTTATCGATACCATTATTATTTTGCTGGGAATTTTTGATCATTTTTTAAAATATATTTTTTACGGTATATGAAGTGGCCAAAAATATTCAATTCTGGACATTCACGCACACAAAAATATCATCTAATGTTTATGATTATTTATATAATTTTATTAGAAAAATGGGATAGGAGTGATTCAAACTTTTATTATGGAAGGGGCTTATCACAATTATTATTATTTTTTACAATTTTTTTCACAATTTTTTAGTTTCCATAGGAGACTATTACATGTTATCTTATGATTGCATACATTGAACAATGCTGTGCCATAGAAGCCTTCCATGTCACAGCATTAATTAGTTTTATTAGCGCTCCATAATTTCACGCATGTAGACGCCGTTATCAACTTTGATTGAGGCGTCTTAAAGATGAATGCCGGACATCGGCCCCATCAGGAATTTCCAGCATTAGCTATGGGCCCTGGCTGTTGATGGCAGCCAGGACCCACCAGGTATTAAGCCCGCTCGGCTCCTGAGCGTGCTTCAAACTGCGGAAGCGGTTGCAGGGTGTACATTTGTGTCCTTCAGGGGTTACGCAATATAAGCTATATTTTAGTTACCGTTATTGTTTCAGATTGTTTGGGTAGGCTCCTTTGTTAATAGCTGCCCACATTATGGAGACAACTATTAACAGAGGGGCCGGCCCAAACTATATGGGGCAATTATTAAAAGAGGGGCCTACCCAAACTTTATGGGGGCCATTTATTGTTTGGGTAGGTTCCCAAGTTCAAGTTACCCCTTCTCAAAGAAGGGGCCCAAAACTATATAAGGGCAACTTTTGAAAAAAGTTTTGTAGGCCCCTCTCTGCTGATAATTGTTGCCCCCATATAGTAGTAGGCCTCAGCCCTTGGCCCCCTGACTGCAAGTCCTACCATATAGTTCTGCCCCAGCCATATATTTTTCTTTTTTTTTTTTTTTTACTTCTTAACCTCTGCTGTCATCCTCAGGGCAGGCTCTTCTGTCCTCCTGCTTTCCTCTGTAGCCGGCAGACCATTGCACCCCGCAGCTGACATTCTCTTCCGGACCCGGCCATAGCGCTATAGGGGTCATGTGATCTTAGGTGTCAGCGTGCAGCAGACGTACCTGCCAGTAACCACTGCAGCTATCTTAAAGTGAGAGCGGCTGCCGGCCCCAGAGGTACTTGCTGTGTTGCTGCAGATTTCTGTGACATTTGTGTCTGACTGTACAGAGTACTGTCAGTGAGTGTGTAATATACGGCTTCAGTGGTCAGTGAGTGACAAACACTCACTGACACTGAAAAGAAAGAAAAAAAATTGCCGGAACAGGCCGGGCCCCTTGCAGAGGTATCGGTTGTACCCCCCTGATGGCGGCCCTGTATCTGTGTGAGAAATATAAGTGCTAGACACATAAAATTGAATCTACATGACTAGGATGAGGTACTGAGTAACATAACTTTTTGCCTATTACATGCTATAGTCACATTTTCTGTCTGTCAGTAACATTTCCCAATGTGTAAACTGAAGATGGGAAAAAAAATTAGATGTGACCATAGCATAAAACAGAAACAATCAGAAGTGCTTAGAAGGCTTCCAGTAATCCCATATCATGGTGCTTCTGACAGGATTACATGAAAATCTGCCCTATACTCACAGGTTTAAAGGGTTAATCCACTCCCCAGCGTCCGGAACATTGAGTTCCTGAACGCTGTGTGCGGGCTTCCGTGTTCACGCCTGCCCCCTCGTGACGTCACGGCCTGTCCCCTCAATGAAAGGCTATGGGAAGGGGGCGCGACTGCTGTCACGCCCCCTCTCATACACTTGCATTGAGGGGGTGGGACGTGACGTAACATGACTGGGTGTGACATCACGAGGGGGAGGGCGTGAACACGGAGGGCTGTGCGGCCCCCCCCCCCCAAAAAAAATGCCATCCCACACCATTACTGATCCAGCGCCAAACCAGTCATGCTGGAGGATGTTGCTGGTAGAAGAACGTTCTTCACGGCGTCTCCAGACTCTGTCATGTCTGTCACGTGCTCAGAGTGACACTGCTTTCATCTGTGAAGAGCACAGGGTGCCAATAGCGAATTTACCAATCTTGGTGTTCTCTGGCAAATGCCAAACTTCCTGTGGACATTGGGCCCTCATGGAGTCTGTTTCTGACCGTTTGAGTGGACACATGCACATTTATGGCCTGCTGGAGGTCATTTTGCAGGGCTCTGGCAGTGCTCCTCCTTGCACAAAGGCGGAGGTAGCAGTCCTGCTGTTGGGTTGTTGACCTCCTACGGCCTCCTTCATGTCTTCTGGTAGCGCCTTCATGCTCTGGACACTACGCTGACAGACACAGCAAACCTTCTTGCCACAGCTCGCATTGATGTGCCATCCTGGATGAGCTGCACTACCTGAGCCACTTGTGTGGGTGGTAGACTCCGTCTCATGCTACCACTAGAGTGAAAGCACTGCCAGCATTCAAAAGTGACCAAAACCTTAGCCAGGAAGAATAGGAATTAATAAGTGGTCTGTGGTCACCACCAGCAATACCACTCCTTTATTGGGGGGGGGGGGTGTCTTGCTCATTGCCTGTAATTTTCAACTGGAACATTTGCACAACAGCATGTGAAATTGATTGTCAATCAGTGTTGCTTCCTGAGTGGACAGTGTGATTTCACAGAAGTGTGATTGACTTAGAGTTACATTGTGTTGTTTAAGTGCTCCCTTTACTTTTTTGAGCAGTGTATTTTCAGTACCTAATTAGGGTGCTCTCCGAAATTTAGCTGTGCAAATGGGGCTTTAAAGTTTCCCATTTACCTTGTGTATTTTTTTTTTTTTAGGACATTATCCCAGTTTATGCCTCTTAGGTCTCCTTTTAAGTTGTTGAAAATAAGCATTTCTAAAGTTTACCGCCTTTTATAGATCTGCTACTAAACATTTTATTGAAGGATAATGGAAAACATATCTTGATGTGGTCACTATTACCCAGGTGGCCCTCTACCTACACTTTTGACACTTTGTCTGGAATATTGGTTCAAATTAGGTCCAGAAGCACCTCCCATTTCATCAGGATCTCATTAGCTGTGAAAGGTAATTGGCTTTTTTTTTATGCCAAAAACTTGTTCCCTTTGCTGGATCAGAAATGTTACCCTGCATTGTTGACTCATCTATTTTTCTTAGTACGTTTTCTGATACTTCTAATATACTTAATTTCTAACAAACCCTTATAATTTTTTTTTTAAATGTTCCCCCATCCTCATTATCGCCAGTACATATTTTCCTTTTCCATCGTACAAAATGGGCTTAAAGGGGTACTCCGGTGAAAACCTTTTTTCTTTTAAATCAACTGGTGCCAGAAAGTTAAACAGATTGTAAATTACTTGTATTAAAAAATCTTAATCCTTCCTGTACTTATTAGCTGCTGAATACTACAGAGGAAATTCTTTACTTTTTGGAATTCTCTCTGATGACATCACTAGCACAGTGCTCTTTGCTGACGTCATTATAATAATAATAATAACTCTATTTATTGTTGTCCTTAGTGGGATTTGAACCCAAGGCCCCAGCACTGCAAGGCAGCAGTACTAACCACTGAGCCACCATGCTGCCCTTAGCATACATCTGCTATGCACGGTTGCTAAAATGGACAGAGATGTCAGCAGAGAGCACTGTGCTCGTGATGCCATCAGTGTTCCAAAAAGAAACGAATTTCCTCTGTAGCATTCAGCAGCTAATAAGTACTGGAAGGATTAAGATTTTTAATAGAAGTAATTTACAAATATGTTTAACTTTCTGGCACCAGTTGATTTAAAAGAAAAAAGGTTTTCACCGGAGTACCCCTTTAAGCCAAGATTTTATGTAAGAGCAAACTCCTTCCTCTGTTTGTTCGGTCATTTCTGAACAGACTGTAACCCTAATGTACCATTTAGTGATGGCTTGTATTCAAACCATGTCTCATTTATCATCACTATATCCTATTTTCATTCCAACACTATTAGCTCTAAATTATCAATATTAATAGTGAAGCTTCTAGCATTAGTATACATACACCTAAAGTGTTTATCCATATTTCCTTTACTTATACCACTATTAAATGATCTAATCAGTCCCTATGCTACACTACCAGTTTTCTTACTTAGCCCCCATTTCTCCATCTACACTATGTTGTAGTTGCGCCCTCACCCCCATTCCCTAGTGTAAACATTTCTACAACCTTCTAGAAATCTTTTCCCCATGTAAAGCTGCCCTCTGACTATTTAGGTGCATCCTGTCCAAACCATGGAGCATGTAGCCAACAGAATAGTCATTCCATTTCTCCATGAATACAAATGCCTCCTTTCTACCCCAATTCTTGAGACACTTGTTTACCTCCCAAATCTTTCACTGGTGTAGCACATGGTATAGGTAGTATTTCAGAAAATACTACCCCATAGCAAACCTATCCTACTCTGTGCAGTTCCCGAGACAAGCAGAGATGTCAGCAGAGAGCACTGTTGCCAGACAGAAAAGAACAACTCAACATCAGAAGCTGATAATTATAAGAAGGATTAAGATTTTTTTAATAGAAGTAATTTACAAATCTGTTTAACTTTCTGGAGCCAGTTGATATTAAAAAAAAAGTTCTTTCCTGGAATACCCCTTTAAGGACTCTTCTGCACCTACCTCTTTTTCATTAGTGCCAATGGGCACCATGACCAGTGGGTTATCCCCATAAACTACTAGTAATCACTCAATGCGATCCATAATATGTTGAAATTGATTGGCAAGTAGAAAACACACTATATGACAATCCAGCTCTTTAATAGGTCGCTATCTGTCCCCCCTTATAATTTAGTCCCCCAGCATCTGTCAGGCCTATTTCCCTTCTAACTCAAGCATACATGCCCCAGGACTTCAGGCAGTGTCTTCTTGCAACAGTGCTAGCCCTAAACATCTACCTCATTTAGCAAACTTGTTGGGGAGTGCCAGATCAGGACCAGCCTCCCTGACAGGGAGAGGGAGGAAGCATACATGCTGCAGCTTAGAAACACCCCTTGACACCTGAGCATATAGAGCTGACAAATTCCCTTTAAGGGTACGTTCACACGTACAGGATACTGCGCAGATTTGATGTGTAGGATTTGTAACTGCTGATTAGAAGCTGTGCTCAGTCAGTTTACAACTGAAATCTGCAGCAGAAAATCCTGTGCACCAAATCTGCATACCTGTGAACGTACCCTAAAGAGGTTATTCAACATAAGTGTTTCCATAACGGAGCCTCCAGCTGTTGCAAAACTACAACTTCCAGCATTTCCGGACAGCCATTGACTGTCCAGGCATGTTGGGAGTTTTGCAACAGCTGGAGGAACCCTGTATAGGATACACTGCCGTAAGGTATTTTTGGTATCGGAGGCAAGTGTAACGTTTGCATCCGGGTCCGTCCCCGTCCCTATGCAAATCCCTAATTCAGACCTCAAATGTGCATGGCGCTCTCACACTCTGGAGCCCTGTCGTATTTCAAGACAACAGTTTAGGGCCACACATGGGGTATTTCCATACTCGGGAGAAATAGTTTTACAAATTTTGGTGGTCTTTTTCTACTTTTACCCCTTATGAAAAGGAAAGGTTGGGGGCTTCACCGGCATGTGAGTGTAAAAAAAGATAATTTTTTTTTTACACTAACATGATGGTGTTGCCCCATTCATTTTCACAAGAGGAGAAAAAGACCCCCAAAATTTGTAATGCAATTTCTGTAAAGTGTAAGTAAAATAAACATATGTGGTATTGCCGCGGAAATGTCCAAAATTATAAAAATATATAGTTAGTTAAACCGCACGGTCAATAGTGTACACGCAAAAAAAGGTCAAAATTCCAAAATAGCGTATTTCTGGTCACTTTTTATATCATAAAAAAATGAATAAAAATTGATCAAAAAAAGTCTGATCAATACAAATAAAAAAAAATAAAAAAATAAAATAAAAAAGTTATAGGAGTCAGAAGATGACATTTTTAAATGTATACATTTTCGTGCATGTAGTTATGATTTTCTAGAAGTACGACAAAATCAAACCTATATAAGTAGGGTATCATTTTAACCGTATGGGCCTACACAATAAAGAGAAGGTGTCATTTTTACCAAAAAATTTACTGCGTAGAAAAGTTAATAAATTGCGTTTTTTCTTACATTTTGTCACACAATGATTTTTGGGTAAAATTATGTCATTACAAAGTAGAATTGGTGGCGGGGGCTATGAAGCGAGCTCCCGGCGCCGGCTCCAGCGTTCGGAACAGTTTGTTCCAAACGCTGAGCAGCGGAGTACCCCTTTAAGGCTCACTGTTATTCGTTCCTTGAGGAGTGTAACTTCCCAAATAGTGTGCCATGTGTGTGTGTGTGTTTTTTTTTGTTCTGGCACCATTGGGGATTTCTAAATGTGACATGCCCCCAAAAACCATTCCAGCAAAATTCGCTCTCCAAAAGCACAATGTTGCTCCTTTAATTCTGACCCTCTAGTGCATCCGCAGATCACTTTACATCCACATATGAGATATTTCCTTACTCGAGAGAAATGGTGTTACAAATTTTGTGGGGAATTTTCTCCTATTACACCTTGTTAAAATAAAACATTTGGGGTAACATCAGCATTTTAGTGTTAAAAATCTTATTTTTAATTTTCACATCCCACTTTAATGAAAGTTCTTCAATCACCTGTGAGGTGTTAATGGGGTACTCCGGTGGAAAACTTTTTTTTTTTAATAACCAGGTGCCAGAAAGTTAAACAGATTTATAAATCACTTCTATTAAAAAAAATCTTAATCCTTCCAGTACTTATTAGCTGCTGAATACTACAGAGGAAATATTTTTTTTTTTTGGAACACAGAGCTCTCTGCTGACATCATGACCACAGTCCACTCTGCTGACATCTCTGTCCATTTTAGGAACTGTCCAGAGCAGCATGTTTGCTATGGGGATTTTCTCCTATTCTGGACAGTTCTTAAAATGGACAGAGGTGTCAGCAGAGTTTTCCACCGGAGTACCCCTTTAAGGCTCACTGTACCCCTGTACCCCTTGTTACATTCCTTGAGGGGTTTAGTTTCCCAAATAGTATGCCATGTGGGGTTCTTTGCTGTTCTGGCACCATGGGGGCTTCCTAAATGTGACATGCCTATAAAAACCATTTCAGCAAAATTCGTTTTCTGAAAGACCAATGTTGCTCCTTCCCTTCTGAGCCATCTACTGCACCCAAAGAGCGCTTTACATCCACATATAAGGTATTACCATACTCAAGAGAAATTGGGTTACAAATTTTGGGAGGCTTTTTCCCCCTTTTACCCTTTGTAAAAATTAAAAAAATGGGGCTACAACAACATGTTTGTGTAAAAATTGGAGATTTTGAATTTTTTCCTCCACTTTGCTTCTATTCCTGTGAAACAGCTGAAGGGTTAAACTTTCTAAATGTCATTTTGAATACTTTGAGGGGGGCAGTTTGTATAATGGGGTCCATTAGAGGGGATTTAAAACATAGACCCTCAAATTCACTGCTAAACTGAACTAGTCCCTGAAAAATACAGATTCAGAAATTTTCGTGAAAAATTGATGCTATACTTTCAAGCCCTCTAATGTCTTCAAAAAATAAAAATATGTCTAATTTTGATGGCAACATAAAGCAGACATATTGTATATGTGAATCAATATATTATTTATTTGACATGTCTATTTTCCTCAAAAGCAGAGAGTTTCAAAGTTAGAAAAATATAACATTTTAAAATTTTTCCAGAAATTTTTGAATTTTTCACCAAGACATGATCCAAGTATAGACAAAAATTTACCACTAACATAACATACAATATGTCACAAAAAACAGTCTCGGAATCAAATGCATACGTAAAATGAATTCCAGAGTTATTAATGCATAAACTGACAGAGGTCAGATTTGCAAAAAATGCTCTGGTCCTTAAGGTCAAAATTGTCCTGGTCCCAAGGGGTTAAGCACACCTAGAGCACTGCAAAAAAAAAAAAAAAGGCAAGATCTTTGCGTGTGCAAGAGTTGCTGTTGTCTGTGTTGGGAGGTTCAGATTTTAGGGGGGGTTTGTCACGTAAAGTCTTGAGGGTGACAATGAAGACTGTAAAATGTCTAAAAGTTGATTGGTATTAATGCCACTTCGGTTTCTGTAAGTGTATGATGTTAGAGTGTCTGGAAGAGGATAAGAGTTTTTGATAAAGAAGAGGAGAAGATTGTGGTCAGAGAGCTCATGAGGAGAGTTGGGGAAGTTAGAGTCAGAGAAAAGTCTAGAGAAGTCCTGTTTTTTTCCCTTCCATCCTTGTGTGTGGAAGAATTAGTAAGTTGGGAGAAGGTTACAGGGGTACTCCGGTAGAATTTTAAATCAACTAATGCTAGAAATAATTTTTTTAAATCAACTGGTGCCAGAAAGTTAAACTGATTTGTTAATAACTTCTATTTAAAATCTTAATCCTTCCAGTACTTATCAGCTACAGAGGAAGTTCTTTTATTTATTTTCTGTCTGACCACAGTGCTCTCGGCTGACACCTCTGTTCATGTCAGGAACTGTCCAGAGCAGGAGCAAATCCCCATAGAAAACGTATCCAGCTCTGAACAGTTCCTGACATGGACAGAGGTGTCAGCAGAGAGCACTGTGGTCAGACAGAAAAGTAATTGAAAAAGAAAAGAACTTCCTCTGGAGCATACAGCAGCTGATAAGTACTGGAATGATTAAGATTTTTAAATAGAAGTAATTTACAAATCTGTTTGATTTACGGACACCAGTTGATTAACCCCTTAAGGACCAGGCCATTTTACACCTTAAGGACCAGAGCGTTTTTTGCAATTCTGACCACTGTCATTTTAAACATTAATAACTCTGGAATGCTTTAAGTTATCATTCTGATTCAGAGATTGTTTTTTCGTGAAATATTCTACTTTTACTTAGTGGTAAAATTTTATGGTAACTTGCATCCTTTCTTGGTGAAAAACCCCCAAATTTGATGAAAAAAATGAAAATTTTGCATTTTTCTAACTTTGAAGCTCTCTGCTTGTAAGGAAAATGGATATTCAAAATAAAAAAAATTTTGGTTCATATATACAATATGTCTACTTTATGTTTGCATCATAAAATGTATGAGTTTTTACTTTTGGAAGACACCAGAGGGCTTCAAAGTTCAGCAGCAATTTTGAAATTTTTCACAAAATTTTCAAACTCGCTATTTTTCATGGACCAGTTCAGGTTTGAAGTGGATTTGAAGGGTCTTCATATTAGAAATACCCCATAAATGACCCCATTATAAAAACTACACCCCCCAAAGTATTCAAAATGACATTCAATAAGTGTATTAACCCTTTAGGTGTTTCACAGGAATAGCATCAAAGTGAAGGAGAAAATTCACAATCTTCATTTTTTACACTCGCATGTTCTTGTAGACCCAATTTTAGAATTTTTGCAAGGGGTAAAAAGGAGAAAAATTTTACTTGTATTTGTAGCCCAATTTCTCTCGAGTAAGCACATACCTCATATGTCTATGTTAATTGTTCGGCGGGCGCAGTAGAGGGCTCAGAAGGGAAGGAGCAACAAATGGTTTTTGGGGGGCATGTCACCTTTAGGAAGTCCCTATGGTGCTAGGACAGCAAAATAAAATAAATAAATGTTACATTTTTAAAAAGGATAATGGCAGAAAATACCCCCCAAAATTTGAAGCCCAATTTCTCCCGATTCAGAAAACACCCCATATGGGGATGAAAAGTGCTCTGCTGGCGCACTACAGGTCTCAGAAGAGAAGGAGTCACATTTGGCTTTTTGAAAGCAAATTTTGCTCTGGGGGCATGCCGCATTTAGGAAGCCCCTATGGTGCCAGAACAGCAAAAAAAAACCCCACATGGCATACCATTTTGGAAACTAGACCCCTCGGGGAACGTAACAAGGGGTAATGTGAACCTTAGTACCCTACAGGTGTTTCACGACTTTTGCATATGTAAAAAAAAAACTTTTTTTACCTAAAATGCTTGGTTTCCCAAAAATGTTACATTTTTAAAAGGAGTAATAGCAGAAAATAACCCCCAAAATTTGTAACACAATTTCTCCTGAGTACGGCGATACCCCATATGTGACCCTAAACTGTTGCCTTGAAATATGACAGGGCTCCAAAGTGAGAGCGCCATGCGCATTTGAGGCCTAAATTAGGGACTTGCATAGGGGTGGACATTGGGAATCACTGGCGTAGAATACCCCTAACAGGGTGCCTCCAGCTGTTGTAAAACTCCCAGCATGCCTAGACAGTCAGTGGCTATCTGGCAACACTGGGAGTAGTTGTTTTGCAACAGTTGGAGGCTCTGTTTTGGAAACAGTGGCGTACCAGACGTTTTTCATTTTTATTGGGGAGGGGGGCTGTGTAGGGGTTTGTGTATATGTAGTGTTTTTTAACTTTTTATTTTATTTTGTGTTAGTGTAGTGTTTTTAGGGTACAGTCACACGGGCGGGGGTTCACAGTAGTTTCTCGCTGGCAGTTTGAGCTGCGGCAGAAAATTTGCCGCAGCTCAAACTTGCAGCCGGATACTTACTGTAAACCTCTGCCCATGTGAGTGTACCCTGTATGTTCACATTGGGGAGGGGGGGAACATCCAGCTATTGCAAAACTACAACTCCCAGCATGTAGGGTCTATAAGTGCATGCTGGGAGTTGTAGTTTTGCAACAGCTGGAGGCTCAGTTTTGGAAACAGTGGCGTACCAGATGTTTTTCATTTTTATTGGGGAGGGGGGCTGTGTATGGGTATGTGTATATGTAGTGTTTTTTGCTTTTTATTTTTTGGGAGTGTAGTGTAGTGTAGTGTTTTTAGGGTACAGTCGCACGGGCGGGGGTTCACAGTAGTTCCTCGCTGGCAGTTTGAGCTGCGGCAGAAAATTTGCCGCAGCTCAAACTTGCAGCCGGATACTTACTGTAATCCTCCGCCCATGTGAGTGTACCTACTTAACTCAGTGTGCCTTCAGCTGTTGCAAAACTACAACTCTCAGCAGTCACCGACAGCCAACGGCATGCTGGGCGTTGTAGTTATGCAACCACCAGATGCACCACTACAACTCCCAGCATGCACTTTAGCTGATTGTGCAAGCTGGGAGTTGTAGTTATACAACAGCTGAAGGTACACTTTTCCATAGAAAAAATGTGCCTCCAGCTGTTGCAAAACCATAAGTCCCAGCATGCCCATAAGGGAATGCTGGGAGTTGTGGTGGTCTGCCTCCTGCTGTTGCAAAACTACAGCTCCCAGCATGCCCTTTTTGCATGCTGGGAGCTGTTGCTAAGCAACAGCAGGAGGCTGTCACTCACCTCCTGCTGCTGCTGATCCACGCCGCGCAGGTCAGTCCTGGCGCCGTCGCTCCTGGGGCCCCGATCCCAACATTAACGCCGGGGATCGGGGTCCCCAGCACCCGGGGTGCACGTCCCGCACCCGCTCATGTCCTCCGGAAGAGGGGCGGAGCGGGTTGCGGGAGTGACACCCGCAGCAGGCGCCCTGATTGGTCGGCCGGCCGATGAATCAGGGCGATCGTGAGGTGGCACCAGTGCCACCTCACCCCTGCCGGCTATGGCTGTTCGGGGCCGTCTCTGACGGCCCCGATCAGCCAGTAATTCCGGGTCACCGGAGACCCGATTGACCCGGAATCGCCGCAGATCGCTGGACTGAATTGTCCAGCGATCTGCGGCCATCGCCGACATGGAGGGGCATAATGACCCCCCTGAGCGATATGCCACGATGCCTGCTGAACGATTTCAGCAGGCATCGGGCACCGGCTCCCCTCCGGCTAGCGGCGGGGGGCTGGGAATGGACAGGACGTACTCCTACGTCCTCGGTCCTTAAGGAATCGGAAACGGGGGCGTAGGAGTACGTCCATTGTCCTGAAGGGGATAAAACAACAACAGTTTTTACTGGAGTACCCCTTTAAAGATATAAGTCGAGAGGCAAATGAAGAGATTGGGGATCGCTGGGGATGTTAAAATCACACATAAGTTTAAGTGTTTCTGAGAATAAAAGAAATGAGGAAACCAGGTAGCAAAATGATAAAGAAAAGTTTGAAGTGAGCCAGGGGGTTGATATATATATATTAGGGATGTAAGAAAAATTCGATTCTCGCGATAATCGCGATTTTTTCATTTGCCGATACAGAATCGATTCAAAATATTTTTGAATCGATTCTTTTAGGGATGTGGAATTTTTATCTGCGGACGCCCGGAACAGCATGTCATGTCCCGGGCATCAGGAGATAAAAGTTCCACATTTGTGGAGCCGGGCAGGCCGGATCTGACACGGCTATGGAGCGGGCTCCGACTCGTGCCCACTCCGTACTATGCGACCCCCGGCTGATTTCAGTAGCCGGGGGCCGCCGCTAATAGCCAGCATGCGGCAATCGCCGCGGCTGGCTATTAAAGGAGTATTCGGTGCGCACTTTTCTCATTTTATCCTATCCAGGCTGCAAAATAAAACGCACTTTATCTTACCTGCCAACGAGCCCCCGGAGCTCCAGTACAGGTGTTCGGTCCCCGGGCTGTATTCTTCTTACTTCCTGTTAGTCCGGCACGTCACATGGAGCTTCAGCCTATCACTGGCCGCAGCGATGTCCCGCCTCCGCTGGTGATAGTCTGAAGCTCCATGTGACGTGCCGGACTAACAGGAAGTAAGAAGAATACAGCCCGGGGACCGAACACCTGTACCGGACTGTACCGGAGCTCCGGGGGCTCGTTGGCAGGTAAGATAAAGTGCGTTTTCTTTTATTTTGCAGCCCGGACGGGATAACATGAGAAAAGTGAGCACCGGAGTACTAGATCGCCGCTGTCAAAGCTGACAGCGGCGTCTATTGGGATCTATGAATGCTCCCAGGTGGGCGATATATCGGGATATATCGCGATGTATCGTCACCTAGACGGTATCGCGATATATCGGGATATATCGAATCGCCACACTGGTATCGCGATTCGAATCGAATCGCCAAATTCTTGGCGATTCACACCCCTAATATATATATATATATATATATATATGAGGTGTGGACCTCAAAAGAGGGAAAAATAAGTGAGGATAAAGTAGCAATGACCTGAAAAGTGCATTGTGAGGAGAGAAGCACATCACCTCCTTAACCATGCCTTCTGTCACATCTTGGAGTATGGAACAAGTGAAGATCAAGATAAGTTAGGGCTGCGGGGGGAAGAGAATATAGGGTTATAGCCAGGGGTCTCAAATGTTGCAAAACTTCAACTCCCAGCATGCCTGGACAGCTGTTGGCTACAACTAATGGCTGTCTGGGCGTGCTGGGAATTAAAGTTGGACATTTGAAGAGCAACAGTTTGAGACCCCTGGTTATAGCCATGTTTCCATGAGAGCCAGCAGGTTGAGAGATTTAGTGATTATTTTCTTGAAATTTCTGTTACAGCCGATTTAATATAGGGACTGACAACACCTAGTTTTCTATGTACAGGGTGGGCCATTTATGTGGATACACCTTAATAAAATGGGAATGGTTGGCGATATTAACTTCCTGTTTGTGGCACATTAGTATATGAGGGGGGGGGGGGACTTTTCAAGATGGGTGGTGACCATGGCGGCCATTTTGAAGTCAGCCATTTTGAATCCAACTTTTGTTTTTTCAACAGGAAGAGGGTCATGTGACACATCAAACTTATTGGGAATTTCACAAGAGAAACAATGATGTGCTTTGTTTTAACGTAACTTTATAATTTCCTGAGTTATTTACAAGTTTCTGACCACTTATGAAATGTGTTCAATGTGCTGCCCATTGTGTTGGATTGTCCATGCAACCCTCTTCTCCCACTCTTCACACACTGATAGCAACACCGCAGGAGAAATGCTAGCACAGGCTTCCAGTATCCGTAGTTTCAGGTGCTGCAGAATGGGTAAAACAAAAATTGGAACAGGACCCTCAGTTTACGCAGAAGATTTTGTTTAGTGATGAGGCAAACTTTTATGTGAATGGTGAAGTTAACAAACAAAACCACCACTATTGGTCTGACACTAACTTACATTGGATAGATTCCTCCAAGACTGTTGGAACACAAAAATTTATGGCATGGTGTGGTATATGGGGTACAAAGATAGCAGGTCCATTCTATATCAATGGAAACCTCAAGGCCACTGGATATGCAAAATTGCTACATGATGAGGTGTTTCCCTCTTTATGCACTGAAGCTGGCATGTTCCCTGAGTTTTACCAGAAAGATGGTGCACCACCACATTATGGGTGTCAGGTTTGAGCATTCCTAGATGAACAGTATCCTGGAAAGTGGATTGGTCGTCGTGGGCCAGTTGAATGGCCCCCAAGGTCTCCCGATCTGACCCCCTTAGACTTTTATCTTTGGGGTCATCTGAAGGCAATTGTCTATGCTGTGAAGATACGAGATGTGCAGCAACTGAAACTACGGATACTGGAAGCCTGTGCTAGCATTTCTCCTGCGGTGTTGCTATCAGTGTGTGAAGAGTGGGAGAAGAGGGTTGCATTAACAATCCAACACAATGGGCAGCACATTGAACGCATTTTATCAGAGTGGTCAGAAACTTGTAAATACCTCATGAAAGAATAAA
The DNA here is from genome assembly GCF_029499605.1 of Hyla sarda. Taxonomy (NCBI): domain Eukaryota; kingdom Metazoa; phylum Chordata; class Amphibia; order Anura; family Hylidae; genus Hyla; species Hyla sarda. The sequence continues at coordinate 400,540,776 of NC_079190.1, read as the reverse complement.
GTTCTGTTAAAAACAAGCACATCATTGTTTTTCTTGTGAAATTCCCAATAAGTTTTATGTGTCACATGAACCTCTTCAGATTGAAAAAACAAAAGTTGGATTCAAAATGTCCGACTTCAAAATGTCCGCCATGGTCACCACCCATCTTAAAAAGTTTCCCCCTCACATATACTAATGTGCCACAAACAGGAAGTTAACCATTCCCATTTTATTAAGGTGTATCCATATAAAATGGCCCACCCTGTATTTACGTACAAGTGGCATCACCACAATGCATCTTTCTGAAAAGCCATAGAAGCTTTACCTTATAGAAAACACAAGTAACTACTGAAAAAGACATGTCAGAAAAGGCATAAGGCCCCTCTTTAGGTAACAATTTCTTAACTCCTTAAAGACGCAGGATGTATATTTATGTCCTGCGCCAACTCCCGTGATATAACGCGGGTCAGTCCCGGCGGCCATCAATGGCTGGGACCCGCGGCTAATACCGGACATCACTGGTTGCGGTGATGCCCAGTATTAACCCTTCAGACGTGGCGATCAAAGTGACCAACGCGTCTGAAGTAAAACCAAAAGCTTCCCAGCAGCTCAGTCCGGCTGTTCGGGACCGCCGCTGTAAAATTGTTGCGTCCCAAACAGCTTGCAGGACACCTGGAGGATCCCTACCTGCCTCCTGTGTGTCCGATTGCCGAATGACTGTTCCATACCTGAGATCCACGCAGGAGCAGTCGAGCGGCAATAACACTGATCAGTGCCATGTTAATGCATGGCAGTGATCAGTGTAGGAAATCAGTGTGAGCTGAGCAGTGTGGGGGCTATAACACTGCACAAAAAGAAAAGTGTTAATAAATGGAATTTAACACCTTCACTAATAAAAGTCAGAATCACCCCCCTTTTCCCATAAAAAAACAAACAAAAAAAACTATGCAAATAAAAACAAACATGTGGTATGCGTAAATGTCCAAACTATAAAAATATATTGTTAGTTAAACTGCACGGTCAATGGCATAAACATAAAAAAAAATTCAAAAGTTCAAAATAGAGTATTTTTGTTCACTTTTTATACCATTAGAAAATGTATAAAAAGTGATCAAAAAGTCCAATCAACACAAAAATGGCACCGATAAAAACTTCAGATCATGGCGCAAAAAATTAGCCCTCATACATCCCCAAATGCAGAAAAATGTAAAAGTTATAAAAAAGAAGACGTTTTTAAACAAATACATTTTCTTGCATGAAGTTATGATTTTTTCCAGAAGTACGACAAAATCAAACCTATATAAGTTGGGTATCATTTTAACCATATGGACCTACAGAATAATAAAGTGAAATTTTTACCGAAAAATGCACTGCGTAGAAATGAAAGCCCCCAAGAGTTACAAAATGGCATTTTTTCTTCAATTTTGTCACACAATGATTTTTTTTCCCGTTTCTCCTTGGATTTTTGGGTAAAATGACTAACGTCACTCCAAAGTAGAATTGGTGGTGCAAATGATAAGCCATAATATGGATTTTTAGGTGGAAAATTCAAAGGGTTATGATTTTTAAACAAAAATGCAAAAACGTAACGCTTAGTCCTTAAGAGGTTAATATACAGTAAGTTGAACAGCTCATTTGGCAAGATTTTGCCCTTGTGGCTAAGGAGTAAGGATACCAGTATTTTAATGTCCAATTTGATGCCCTGAGTATGCACCAGCAGACTATAGACTTCTGCGTTGAGCAGCCTAATGTCTGCTATAGTATGTATGGTCCCCTTAAAGATGTGGCTAAGGCTACATTTACACTACTGATATGATTACTGATTGCGCTGTCTTTTTCTCCCGTTATTTCCTTCAAAAAACAATGGCGCCCGACAGCCCCCATAATAGTAACAGTTCCCTGTCACAAGAACAGCCGCTAAAGTCACACACACACACATAAAAAAAGGAGACTTTAACGGACGTTCGTGACGGGGAGCATCGTCAGTGTGAAAGAGGCCTAATTTAGTACTGCTAATTTTTCTCCAAAATGTGTCAACCCCTTTGTTAAAAAGAAATATGTAAGGACGTAGCTATCATGTTAAAACAATGAACGCTTGACTTAATACTGTCTTAAGAAATATCTGCTGATTGGATTGATATTATATGTATAACTAATTTATCTGATGGAAATAATTAACTACACCATTCCATGATCATGACAGAGAGACAATGAGAAATATGCTTCCTTGCACCTTCAGTTAAAAACGAGAGGTACAAGAGAGGACCCACTGCAATAAGCATCTCATTGTCTCCACTCAGTTACAAATTTTACATTATGTATCACTGCAAATATATTTTTAGAAAATCCTGATTGCTGTATCAGGAGAGTGAGAGATGGAAAAAAAGGACAGTGATTAAGTTATTTGTTTAGTCTTTAAGATTCAGTCGTAATTGCGGGTACACGTCTCCCTGACTGCACACATGCAGCAGGTTGAATAGAACGCTGAAATTACCTCCTTCATAATAGTTTGTTTTGATAATGTATTGTGTGCCGAGATGATGAGAAACAGTTGCTGTCAATTTGATTAGCCATTATATTTTTATGTTAATTGCCATTATTGGGTCCATTCTGTTTAGTGTCACCATAGAAGCCATACAATGTTAGCATAAATAACAAATTGGAGTAAATTAGGAAGATATATTTTTGCCAATTCATTTTAATTGCCCCTCAGTCCTTCCGTTGGTTAACGCAGCTGTTGACCCATAATAAGCGCTAGGTCAATATAACTGCTTGTCAATTCAGAAATGCAAAGTGCTGTGGTTCTGAGTAATGGATATACAACAACCTTTGCCAGCCAACTGAAGCAAAACGAATGGCAAGTCACATGGAGGAATAAAGCAGCAGATATGGAGTTTAGCGACCTCATATTAGTAGATGGGCTAATTAAAAGTCACTGCCTAAATGGGTAGGGAAAAATGTAATATTTTTTTCCTCTCTCGCTCTCTAATATATCAACACCTCCTGTACATTTGCTCACTGGCACATTTTGCAATTAGCAAGATAGGTGAAAACAAAAGAATCTATTAGATTTTCAATGTCAAATATGATTAAGCTGAAGACTTAGAACAAGCATTAATTGACTCATTCTCTGCCATTTTTCTTCTCAAGTATAGAACTGCCATTGCCTGGAAAAAGATAAAATCTCACAGTGAGTAAATGTTCAAATAAATTGTCAAACTAAGGATATTGCACCTTCTCTTGAGGGCTATGTCTTTGGCTAAATAAACATTATAATGGCCTATTGTATCTTGCAAAGTCCTATCTGACATATAACCGTGACTGATGCAATAATGACCAAAATAGGGAAATAAAACCCCAATAAGCCTGGACCGTTATCCTATATATAGTGCACAGGTAAGCAGAATGACAACTATGAGTGAATGCTTTATACAATTAGGCAATGTCATGTGAAAATACTTCTGCATTCTCAGTCACTTCACAACTCCCTTCTCCTCAGAGTGATGCAGTAATTAAAACCTAATTATTATCTTCATTTTAAACAAAACCTAAAGTGAATACCAATTAATAACAACATACTAATGAGCATCTGCTGTGATGAAATTGAATATGAATGCGCAACAAATTTCGGGTAATTTATTTTCGGGGATGTGCCACTGGTTGCATTTGGCTGGTAGATGATGAGAATGTACATCAATTGCCATCACTCAATTTGGCACATGGCAATTGGCATACATGGGTCAAAGTTTAATGCACCAGATGTTTCTCTCTAAATTATAACAGTATACTACTAGTAATTAGCAGTTACGATTAAATTATTAAAATACCACACACACACACACACACACATATATATATATATGAATACACACACACACACACTATAGGAGACTCTCTTCTAGGACTGTATCCACCTTTTCCAGCCCACCAGAGCACCTGAAAGCTGAACTAATTTATGCAGGATAAGTCATCAACTGCCGAACCGAGAAGTTTGTGACGAATCGAATCACTGTAACTTCGCTCATCTCTAATTGGAACTTAAAAAAAAAATTTAATAAAAAAAAGGGGAAAAAAAGCAGATTGGACATGTTGTCACACCAAACTACAAAAATGGGCTGGGCAAAATTATTGGCACCCTTAACCCCTTAAGGACTCAGGGTTTTTCCACTTTCGTTTTTTCCTCCTTACCTTTTAAAAATCATAACCCTTTCAATTTTCCACCTAAAAATCCATATTATGGCTTATTTTTTTGCACCACCAATTCTACTTTGCAGTGACATTAGTCATTTTACCCAAAAATTCACGACGAAACGGAAAAAAAAATCATTGTGTGACAAAATCGAAGAAAAAAACTCCATTTTGTAACTTTTGGGGGCTTCCGTTTCTACGCAGTGCATATTTCGGTAAAAATGACACCTTATTATTCTGTAGGTCCATACAGTTAAAATGATACCCTACTTATATAGGTTGATTTTGTGGTACTTCTGGAAAAAACATAACTACATGCAGGAAAATTTATATGTTTAAAAATGTCCTCTTCTGACCCGTATAACTTTTTTATTTTTCCACTTACCGGGCAGTATGAGGACTCATTTTTTGCGCCGTGATCTGAAGTTTTTATCGGTATGATTTTTGTTTTGATCGGACCTTTTGATCACTTTTTATTCATTTTTTTATGGTATAAAAAGTGACCAAAATACACTTTTTTGGACTTTGGATTTTTTTTGCGCGTACGCTATTGACTGTGAGGTTTAATTAACAATATATTTTTATAGTTCGGACATTTACGCACGCGGCAATACCACATATGTTTATTTTTATTAACACTTATTTTTTTTATGGGAAAAGGGGGGTGATTCTAACTTTTATTAGGGAAGGGGTTAAATGACCTTTATTAACACTTTTTTTTTTTTTGCAGTGTTATAGGTCCCATAGGGACCTATAACACTGCACACACTGATCTCCTATGCTGATCACTGGCGTGTATTAACACGCCTGTGATCAGCGTTATCGGTGCTTGATTGCTCCTGCCTGGATCTCAGGCACGGAGCAGTCATTTGTCGATCGGACACC